>NC_091962.1:16059265-16269711 GCF_031021105.1 Erythrolamprus reginae | reverse complement strand
ATGGAAACACCTCCAGGCGTAGAACTGTTCTCCAATTTTGCAATAAAAGTTGGATGGAGATATTCTTTTCTTTCCAGGGTTTTCTCTCTCTCTCTCTCTCTCTCTCTCTCTCTCTCTCTCTCTCTCTCTCTCTCTCTCTCTCTCTCCTCTCTCTCTCTCTCTCTCTCTGGCAAAACAATGCCTCCCCCCCCCCCGCTCATCTCCCCCCTCCTCCTGTGTACACAAACATTCCCATCTGGATTCCCTGGAGACCCCAAATATTCCAGGCTTGGGGCCGTCTTTAAGCCCCCTCCCAACAGGCAGGCACACTTGCACAGACTTTTCATTGCAGTAAAACTGGGAGGGAGGGAGGGCAGAAGAGAAGGAAGGAGGAAGGAAGGCAAAAGAGAGGGGAAAAGGAAGGAAGGGAGGAAGGAAGGAGGAAGGAAGGAAGGCAAAAGAGAGGGGAAAAGGAAAGAAGGGAAGAAGGGAGGGAAGAAGGAAGGAAGGGAAGAAGGAAGGAAGGCAAAAGAGAGGGGAAAAGGAAGGAGGGAAGGAAGGAGGGAAGAAGGAAGGAGGGAAGGAAGGAGGAAGGAAGGAAGGGAGGAAGGAAGGAGGAAGGAAGGAAGGCAAAAGAGAGGGGAAAAGGAAAGAAGGGAAGAAGGGAGGGAAGAAGGAAGGAAGGGAAGAAGGAAGGAAGGCAAAAGAGAGGGAAGAAGGAAGGAGGGAAGGAAGGAGGGAAGAAGGAAGGAGGGAAGGAAGGAGGGAAGAAGGAAGGAGGGAAGGAAGGAAGGAAGGAAGGGAAGAAGGGAGGGAAGAAGGAAGGAAGGAAGGCAAGAGAGGGGAAAAGGAAGGAAGGGAGGAAGGCAAAAGAGAGGGGAAAAGGAAGGAAGGAAGGGAGGAAGGAAGGCAAAAGAGAGGGGAAAAGGAAGGAAGGGAAGAAGGGAGGGAAGAAGGAAGGAAGGAGGAAGGAAGGAAGGCAAAAGAGAGGGGAAAAGGAAAGAAGGGAAGAAGGGAGGGAAGAAGGAAGGAAGGGAAGAAGGAAGGAAGGCAAAAGAGAGGGAAGAAGGAAGGAGGGAAGGAAGGAGGGAAGAAGGAAGGAGGGAAGGAAGGAAGGAAGGAAGGGAAGAAGGGAGGGAAGAAGGAAGGAAGGAAGGCAAGAGAGGGGAAAAGGAAGGAAGGGAGGAAGGCAAAAGAGAGGGGAAAAGGAAGGAAGGAAGGGAGGAAGGAAGGCAAAAGAGAGGGGAAAAGGAAGGAAGGGAAGAAGGGAGGGAAGAAGGAAGGAAGGAGGAAGGAAGGAAGGCAAAAGAGAGGGGAAAAGGAAGGAAGGGAAGAAGGGAGGGAAGAAGGAAGGAAGGGAAGAAGGAAGGAAGGCAAAAGAGAGGGAAGAAGGAAGGAGGGAAGGAAGGAAGGAAGGGAAGAAGGGAGGGAAGAAGGAAGGAAGGAAGGCAAGAGAGGGAAGAAGGAAGGAAGGAAGTAAAGAAGGGAGGGAGGGAGGGTTGTGACCAAGGCTTGAGGGTCCTCTCACTGGTTTGCTGTTCTGGTCAGGCAGCCGATCTTTCTCAGGAGGAACCTCAATTGAGCTCGGCCCCCTCTGCCGGCCTTTGGGGCAGCCCCGCCCTCTGATCACCCTCTCCCAGCCCAGAGGTGGGGGGTGGGGGGCTCCCCTTCCCAGAGAATCCTGGGCCCTGTCCTTTGAGGGAGTGACCCCCCTTTTCCACAGCTTCCCAAATGCCCCCAGGAATCGGACCGTGGGTATGCTTTGGGGGGTCACCTTCAGAGCCCCTCCCTCCTGCAAAGGGAGTCCTGTGCCAATACAAGCCCCACTTCCTTGCCCCCCCCCACTTGCTATGGGGGAGACTGCCCAGGTGGGGCCCCAGAGGAAGGTTTCTTCTGCCCCCCTCCTCCCCCCCAGCTACTCAGAGCCAGAGGTCATGAAGATGGGCGGGGGGGGGGGCTCCAGGGACTCCAATTATCCTCTAAGTGTGAGGGGCCAGAGTGATTAATTGAGAGATAATGAAAAGAAGAGCAGGCGAGAGAGGAAATAAATAACACGGCTGCTTTGATGATAAAACCTGAGCTGAGCCGAGCAATTAGGGGGGGTCTTTAGGGGGAGTTGGCTCTGATCCCCCCCCGGGTAGCCAGCAGGGGGGGGCCAGGCCCCAGCCGCAAAGAGCCCCCCTTCCTGGGGTTGTTGGTTCCACCCAGGGAGACTCTTCCTGCTTGTGGACTAGCACCTTGTGCCCCTTCCAGAGCCCCTTGGGGTCAACAGCCCTCCCCCTTAGAAGCAGGGGGGGAGACAGCATTGCATTGAGGAACCCCCCCAGCCCCCCAAAGGACGGCTTCGAGACAGGGCTTGCAGAGTCTTCCCTGAGGAAGGAGGGGGCACTCCCACCTCTGAGTCTCCTTGGTGCCCCCCAAGGCCTGACCCCCTTCCCAGATTCCCCTTAGGAGGAGGGGCCGGGCTGCCCCACCACCCCACGGACAATCTGCAGGGGCCACTTTCTGCCCCACTTCAAAACAGAATGTTTGGAGGCCTTTGCCCTTCCCCCCCCCACCTCTGAGCTCAGGAGCACAGCAGCCCCAGGCCCAAAAGAGTGGAAGGAGAGACCCCCCCCTCGCCCCCCCACAAGGGAGGGACCGAAAGCTCTTGAGTCTTCAGGGACATCTTTGGCCTAGAACAGACCCTCCCCCCAAATTTCCCTCCGTGGCCTTTAGAACAGGGCGGAATTCTGCCCCAGCCCCCTCCTGGGTGGGGGGCTCTGCTGCAAGGAGAGGAGGAGCTGCTGAGCGGGGGGGGGGGGGGGGGTGGCAAAGGCTGAGAAGCCCAGGGAGCTCCCGGGTGGTGTGGCCTTGGGGCTGGCCAGCTAGGCCTTCTCCTGAGCTGAGCCTCAAGGGGGGGGGGAGGGCCAGGAGGGAGGGTCCTTTCCCCTGCCCTTCCCCTCACTTCCCACCCTCCCCTGGGCGGAGAAGAGGCTGTGGCCTAGAACTGGGCCTGGGTCCCGGCGCTTCCTGAGAGCCAGGAGACCCTGTGACACCTCCCCATCCCCCCCTGATGGGAAGCCCGGCCAAGGGGACCTGAGACAAGGAGGCCCATGAATCCCAGCCAGAGTGGCCCATGGGAGCCCCTCCTCCTTTCCCTGACAATGAGCCCTAATCTTCTCTCCCCCCCCTTTGAGATGCCCCCCCTTCTTCCTCTTGAGATGAAAAATAATCCAGGCGCTGAACGGCTCTGAAAATGAGTGAATATTTCAAATTGTGACAGGCCATCACGGAAAGACCCCTGCCGGATGATTGAAAGAGGGCGGAGGGGAAGACAAACGACTTTCATTTAGATAAAATACAGAAAATTATTTTGTGAAAAATGAGGAGCGATGGAGCGGCAGCCCAGCACACACACACACACCCATTCGGAGGAGGGGATGTCAGCAGCCCCCCCCCTTTTCTAATTAAGTGCCTGCACATCCTTTGAGCAGGGAAGGGAGCCCGAGGGGGTCCAGCTTCTCTCCCTCCCTCCCTCCCCCAGCCTCCATTGCAGGCGGCCCCCACCGCGACCCCCATTGTTCTCAGCCAGGACCCCTGCAACTCTGGAGTGCCATCAGTGGGGGGAGGGGGGCAGAAGGTCGGAGCCCCCTCCCCCTCGGCCCCTGAAGAGCCTTTGTCCCCTTTGACCCCTCGGAGTCCTACATCCCCCCCAAGGAATGCTGCCCCCCTCCTCAGAATCCCAACAGTAAGCCCCTCCCCCCCTCCCAGCTGGATTGAGGGGATGGGACCCTGAGGGGGGGAGGGGCTGCCCCAGATCCTCCCCTTCCCCATGAGGTCAAGAGGGAGGGGTCAGTTTAATCCCTCCCCTCCATACCCCCTCCCCCACATTCCTCCCCAAAAGGGTGAATGGAGTTTTTTCCTTAACAAAAAAGATACTGTACACAATTTGGGAAGATGGGGACCCACCCACAGGGACCCCAATTTGGAAGACCCCCTGCACAGGGACTGGCCTGGCCTCCACCGGGCTCCATCCATGGTGGGCAGGGAGGGGGGCCTCCCCCCAAATAGGTTTTTCCACCCCCCCCAGACCTCTCCAGAGTCCCCCTCCGGGTGGAGCCTTTGCCCTGACCCCCCTCCAGACGCTCTCCAGCCCAGAAATCAGGATGTTCGTGGAGACCCTCTGTACAAGTCTCTAGTCCTCATGGCTTAACTAAAGCCCCAACAGAATCCCATGAAATCATTCGCGGAGGACTCTTTTTCTCTGCTATGGTGAAAGAGCTCGCAAGTGCTGAAAACCGCCGCGGGGAGGGCCGAACACACACACATTTTATAACTATTAGTAACGCCAGCAGTTTATGGCACAGGCGATGGGAAAGGGAGAATTACGTCAGGCTCCCCCCCTCCAGGCCCCCCCCCAGCCCCGTCACCCCGCTCGGATTCTGCCCGGCCCTCGCTCTCTCCGGCAGCCCCACTGCCAGGATCGCCCCGAGGTGGGCGCCCTATGCAAAGCGAGGATGCCCGGGGCTCCGGGGGCCGGCCACGATCCCCCCCCACCCTGTCCCCCTCGGGGCCCCGCCGACAGCAGCCCCGCGCAGCCCGGCCCCGTCCGCCAAGCCAGGACCCTCGCCGGCGCTCGGGAAAAGGACCCTCGCCCGCCCCGGAGCCTCTTCCCGGGCGCCCCCGTCCCCCGCTCCTGCCTCCACTCCCCCTGAATTGCAACTCCACGCGGGACGCCGAAAGGAAGCGAGCCGCTTCCCCCCCCCCCCCGACCCCTCCCGCTCCCTCGGCCCGAGCCCGGCTCCGCCCCAGGCGCCGCTCCTGCCCGCCCCACCGTCCGTAGCCGGGGGAGGTGCTCGCGGGCGAACAACTTTTGAGGGGCCCCCGCCCCGCCCCGCGGAGAGAAGAGAAGAGAAGAGGCCCGCCCGCCGCCCGGGGCTCGGGGCAGGGCTGCGGGAGGAGGGACGGGGCGGGACAAACTCCGCAGCGGGCTGGCTGCTCCCCGAGAGGCTCCGGCGGGGGCGGCCGCCGCTTTGTCCCGCGCCGCGGAGCCTCCCCTGCCCGGCCCGAGGGGCGAAGCGGAGCCACGGGGCGGGCGCTGGGACGCCGCCTCTAACCAACCCAGCCCAACCCAGCCGCGCGCCCTCTCTCGGCGGGGCGGGCGGGCGTTTGAGGCTCCGGGCGGCCGTCGGGGCGCCGCTTACCTTGCGCGGAGGCGTCCTCGACTCCCGAGAAGACGCACAAGACGGCCAGCAAGGGCAGCATCGCTCCCGGCGCGGCGGGGCTGGCTTCGGCGCTCGCCCGCCCGCCCGCTCGGGGCCTCCCGCTACCCCGCGCGCCCAGCGCCGTCTTCGCCGCGGCTCCTTCCAGCGAAGAAGGGGCGGAGAAGGGGGAGGGGGCGGGAGGGAGGCCGGGAGGGGGCGGGAGAGGGACCGTCGCCGGGGGAGCGAGCGAGCGCCGGATTGGCCCAGCCGGGTGCAGGGAGGGTCCGGAGAGGCGGCGGGGGGGGGGGGGGGGGGATGCCGCCAGCCACGCTGCCCTGAGCGAGCGGGATGGGGAGGCCGCCCCCCCCACCGCCGGGTCCGGGTCCGGGTCTCCCCTCGCGAGGGTCCGGGTGGGGAGGGGGGCGCCAGATTGCAGCCCGCCCTCCTCCTTCACACAACGCTCTTGTTGGGTGGGTTCTCGCCGGCCCGACCGCCCCTCCCTTACCTCCCGGCGGGGCTGCACAGAAGCAGCATCCGCAGCTTCCCGAGCGAGGCGCCCCCATCCCGCGCCCGCCGACGGTCCGCTCGCCCCTGCAGGAGAGCCGGGTGTTCCCTGAACATGCGCAGAGTGCCTCTCGGTCGGCGCCGCCTGCCTGGTCCGCGAGCCACCGATTCGGCCGGCCGGGAAGCTGCCGCCGCGGCTGATTCGGAAACCTGACGGGGGGGTTGCGGCTGAGGGAACAGGGACGGGGGCAACACCCAGAGGTGGGACCGGCGTCGGCTGAGGGCGCTTCCAGCAGCCCTTCAGAGCGGACCGGCCCCAGCCGAGCCTTCCGTCCGACGGGCCCCGAATGCCGGCTGGGCAGGACCCACGCGAACTGCCGCTGGGGGCACCGGAGAAGCGGAGCCAAGGCTGGGGCTGCAGTCTGGACGCCCCCCCTCTCCCGCCGCCGCCTCCAGGCGCTTTGTGGCTGCTTAGCAGGCGCCTCCCCAGGAAGCGATCGGCTGCGGGCTCCGGCCGGCGCCCCCCCCCCCGGGCCTTCGGGGCCAGAGCCGGTCGCGTCCCCATCCCCTCCCCGGGCATTGAGGGAGAGGCGGAGAAGCGTCACTCCCCTCCCCTCCCCCCCGTCCCCTTTGGATCCCGTCCGGCATCGGTGAAAAACTTATTTCGCTCCCTCACAAAGTTGGGAAGCGCTTTTCGGAAGCTCTCTGGCGCCATCCGGTGGCCACAAGCCCTCACAACGATGGCTCTCCCTCCCTCCCTCCCTCGCGGGGCGGGCCCGGGTCTCGGGGCTCCCGCTGCCCCCCGGAATAATTCGGGTTTGTCAGGCCCGCATGCGAGAAGGTCGCTCCTTCCGAAGCTGAGGTGCTAAGGGGAAACTGAGGCTCAGTGTCCGACATCGGAAGGAAAAGGAGGCGGCCTCTCCCCGGGCATCAGCCTCTCGCTGCAATTAATAACCCTTTTAATTAGCCCATTAACGGCCTCTCGGGGCCTCCCAGAGGCGTCTTGCTGATGCCCGCCTCCCCCTCGGGCCTGGGCTGCTTTGGAGGGGGGCTGGCGATGGCCCCAGCTGGGGGGGTGCAAGAGACGGCAGAGCCCCGCCCACTTCTCAACAGGCGGACTCTGCACAAGCGGTGCACAAGCACGGGGGTCGTTTTGGGTCTCCCCGTGTTGCCCTTCGGTTGCACTTCCAGGGGGCTTGGAAGCAGCCACGCCGTGGTCTTCAGCCGATTAGCTGCAGCTTCCACACCTGGAGCCCCTCTCAGCGTGGTCTCTTCCCAGGCCCTTGGATCTGGGGTGCCCCCTCCCCTCCTGGCCAGAGCCTCAGCTGCCCTCCACCTCCGGGGAAGCCCCCACTCAATTCCAGGGAGGGAAACCGAGGGAGCTTTCCTATCTTGCACTCAATGGCCAAGAGGCTCGAGGGTCTGAGGAAACGTAGAACCTCCCTGTGCTGGTGCAGACTAGCAGCTATTATTACTAAGAGTCCTTTAATGCTCTAGTGGCGTGAAAGGAGCTTCCAGTGGAACCCCCTGCCACTTAATAATTATAATAATAATAATAATTTATTAGATTTGTATGCCACCCCTCTCTGAAGACTCGGGGCAGCTCACAATAATAAAAAGTAATATAACAGTGAACAAATCTAATATTAAAAGAAGAAGATATATTGGCTTGGAAGGGGCCCCTGAGGGTCATCCTGCATAGCTTCAGCCCCTCGCGCCCCTCGTCCTTAGGGAGTTTTGTCTTTGTCAGCCTCTGCTGATCTGGCAGCTTTGTTGACCCTCCCCCCAAGGGTAACAACACTCCCCCGGGGGCTGTCTGGAAGCTGCAAAAGCCCTGTGTCCCCCCCTCCCCTGTGACCACCGTAACAAGGCTCATTGTGGGGCTTCTCCCACGCTCCACGCCTCCACGCGCCCCCACGCGGTACTGCTGGTTGGGCGAGTGATGGCAAATTTTGGGCCCAGTTTGGGCAAGTCCCCCCAACCCCCCCCCCACTGCTCCAGGCGCTTTGCCCCCTCTGCTGGAATTGACCTCCTTGGCAAAGGGATTTATGTGGGGAGAGCAAAGCTCAGAGAGGGCCGGGGGGGGCTGCCCCTTGCCCCTGTCCAAAGGAGGAGGGGGAGGAGGGGCCGGCCTCTGCGTCCGAAGCCTCCCTCCTCCTGCCTCAGCTTCCCGGTGGGTGAAATTCAGGGGGGCCTGGAGCCCCCCCTGGGGAGGAAGCCCTGCCTGCCCCCAGCTTCTTCTTCTTCGCCCTGCAGACTTTTTCACAGCCCCCCCCCATTCTCAAGCACCAGGAGAAGGGGGAGCGGAGAGGGGGGTGCGCAGCTGGACGTGCCCGGACCCATTCGGCAGCCCGCCCGTCCGCCGTGTGAGTAATGCTCCCAGGGGGGCGTTTAGACAGAAGCCCCAGCGAGTTGCTTAGCGAGCGCATGAAGACGACACAGGATTACTTATTTATGGGAACTTCCTTCCTGGCGGATCCGTCACTCAATAATTTACACCACTCAGCATTTAGCAGGGCCGCCAGTAAATAATTCAATTATTATAAACTGAGCAATGCTTTATGGCCCCTTGACGTACGGCCTCCCCTCTGATCCAGGGCCATAAACGCCTGGAGGGAGCGGCCCCCACCTTTCCCGCTGCCCCCGCTGGGCCCTTCCTGGTCCCCACGTGTTTGGGCCTCTGCCCCTCCTCCGCTGGGCCTCCCGTGCCCCCCCGCCCCCCTCCAGGCACCCCATCTCTACACAGCCCGGCTTCCTGAGCAGCACGAGGCCAGCCAATGGGGGCTTGGGGAAGAAGCCGAGGCAACACCTGGCTGGGGGGCTGAGCTGCAGGTAGGAGCTGCCCCCTCCAGCAGCCCCCAGTGGGGCAGAGGTGGAGCAGCTACGGAGGGCTGGGGGGCGGCCAGGCCAGCTCAAGCCCCACCCTCCCTGGCCGGGGTGCCTCCCGCCTACCCCCCTGGCCTGGACCAGCCCTTCTGCCCTTCCCCAAGACCCCTCCCCTCCCCACCCCAGAAGCCAGACCAAGAGGCTTTCAGGTGTCTTTTAATGGGCAGGAGGTGGCCGGGGCCCCTCTGACTTCAGCACAAAGACCCCCCTGGGAAATTGGGTGGGGCAGTAGAAGGGAAACTGCTTTTCAATCATCGGGACGGCCCCCGACTGCCCCCTGCTGGAGAGGTTGCTCCTCTGGCCTTCAGAGCTGGTGCTATACAAGGACCTGCCCCCTGCCAGCAGCTGGGAGCCCCAGAGAGGTTGTGGGGGGAGGTGCCTCTTGCAGGGTGTTGTGGAGGCCCATGAAAGGGGGGGGGGGTTGGAAGAGTGGTGGGTTCCCAGGGGAGTCAGAAGCATAGAGAGGAGTCCTTTTATTCTAGCCGGTCTTGAGGAGAGGAGAGCTCTGGACGGCTGGGCCCCCTTGGAGGAGGGTCTTCTCCGGTCAGAACAGCAGCAGCAGCAGAGTGCCCGTCAGCAGGAGGGAGCCCAGCGCCCAGGGTCCTAAGGGGGGGGAGCAGGGGCGTCATTAACATCCGAGCAGCCCATCTGAAGGAAGGTCCAAGCCATGGGGGGGGGGGGTCAAAGGGGGGGGAGGCCGATCTGAGCCAGGGAAGCCAGAAGTGGGGGATTTCCAAACAGGAGGAGGAGGAGATGGACAGCCAAGTCTGCAGCCGGGGGAGGGGGGCAAGGGGCTGAGACCCACAAGGCCCTGGATAGTTGCCCTGCTCTGACTTCCCCCTCCCCTCCCCCCTCCAGGCCTCAGGACATCCAGCTCCATTGCGTGGGGCGAGGGGGGACAGGAACCCCCCCCTGCCCGATTGGTAGCAGGCCATTTCAGCCCCCAGAGCCGCTTAGCTACATCAGCCCGATTCAGCTTGGGACCAGAGGGCAGGGCAGCGTGGAGGCCCCATCATCCTTTCCCACCGGGGCTGATGGGAGCTGCGGTGCAACCGATCCAGAAGCTGCCCAGGGCGGATTCCCTCCTCTTTGGCTCCCGTTGCGTTCAGCCCTCCCCCCACCCGTTTTGGGTTTTGGATCCCAAAGATTCTGCCAAGTCCCACTTGATCCAGACCAGCTCCTCCCTTGGAAACAGCCCCCCCTTCGCCCCCACCACCGCACAGCAGCTGGGCAGGGCTGCCAAGTGATGACTGACAGAACTTCAAAGGGAATGGCTGAACACCCCCTAATGGAGCCCATGAATAATGCAGGGGGAAGGGGGGTGGGGGTGGGCTTCCAAACACAGCTGACACATCTGCTTAGGTCTCAGAAATGGCAATGGGGGGGCTGCCTCCCGCCTCTCTCGCATTTGCCACGTGGTTGAAACCGTGGAGAGGCAAAGGGGCCACGGAGCTGCCTGGCTCCCCTCACCTGTCCTACGGGTCCAGGTGGCGTCAGAAGCCGCGCTCTCTTTGCTCAGGGAAATGGCCCTCTGCACACTCACAGGGGCCTTTGCGGAGGGTCTGGGGAGGGGGTGACCGGAGGGCCAGGTCAGGGCGTGGCTGGAGGGGGCCAAGGGTGCCACTTCGGCTATAGAAGAAGCAAACTTCCACCACTGCTTTGGCCGAAGTGGTTCGAACTGGCGGCAACACCACCACCCCGCTTCCGTCCCTTGCAGAGAGGGGGGGGCAGGTCTGCCCTCTGGCTGGGGAGGGAGGGGCCCTGGGGGCTGTGCGGAGAGGCCTTGGCCAGCTGCAAGGGGCGAGTGTGTGTGTGGGTGTGTGGTTGTGCCTCTCACCTGGACTTGCAGTGCTGGGAAGGCAGAGGTGCTGGAGGACGAGGCTGAAGGTGCTCTGGGCAGTGGGGGTTTGGGCCAGGCAGGTGTAGCCCCTCTTCTGCTGGCTGTGCACCACCTGAGTGAGCCAGGGCTGCCTGCTGAGGGTGGAGCCGGACTGTCCGTCCCTCCAAGTGTAGTTCACCCTCTGGCCGGGCCCCAGGCCTGCCTCGCAGTTCAGGTAGAGGTAGCAGGAGTCATTCCTCAAGACCGAGGTCCTCTCGGTGATGTCTGGCAGGGGAGACGGGAGGGTCGGAGGGAGCAGCTGCAGGAGAGCAGCAACCCCCCCCCCCGAGCAGGAAGGGACCCCGTGAGGCCATCCAGACTAAGCCCCCCCCCTGCTTTCCAGGATAGCAGAACTGTCCGTCCCTCAAAAGCAGAGTCTGTTTTCTAGCTACGCTGCGAAATGAATCGCCGTTTGGCCCAGATGACCTCACGCCAACTTCTGCCTCTCTTGCACAAACAGACAAGACGTCAGGGAGGAACTGAGAGTTCCACAGAAGGAGAAGGAGAAGAAGCAGAGGAAGGAGAAGGAGAAGGCCCTGAGCACAGAAACTGCTGTTCCAAGCACTAACCGGGGTGAGGATTTGGCCAGAGAGATCAGCTGGTCAAGCCGAGATGCCTGGAGAGGAGGCCAACCTTGGAGAGCCTCACTTGAAGTTGAGCTCGGCCGACAGTAGTGGGATCCCCCCCTCCCCACAGCCTCCTCTCTCTCTTTCATGCACCACGAATGGGCCGGGTGCAAGCAAGGAAATCGTGGTTTCCTGGAGATCAGTTGAGTTTGTTGCTTGCGGCTGTGAGCTCTGCCTTCTCCTGCTTTCCGGGACCTCCAAAAGCAGCTGCCCCCCTCCACTGCCCCCTGTCCCTCAGGGCAGCCTGAACGGAAGCCCCCCCCACGCCAGGGGTCCCCAAACTCAGCCAATTCCAAGACCTGTGGACTTCGACTCCCAGAATCCTCCAGCCGGCTCGGCTATGCTGCCTGCAGAATCCTGGGGGTTGAAGTCCACAAAGTCTTGGGGGTGGCTGAGCCTGAAGCCCCCTCGGCTGCGTCCCTGATGGATTCCGGGGGTGGGTGAGGGGCTTCTTACTGAAGACGGCCACCAGGAAGCGGCTGAGCACCGTTGGGGAGGCGGAGGTGAAGCTGGTGGAGATCTCGTAGTAGCCGCCGTCGGCCAGGCTGAGGTTGGTGATGGTGAAGCACATCTGGTCTTCCTGGAAGGCCACACGGTTGGCGTAGGGGAGGCTGAGGACGGTGATGTCCTTGGAGTCCATCCAGATGGCCACGGCTTCTTCCCGTGAGGAGGCCCTCAGGAGCAGGTTGGTGAGGCTCTGGCCCTTGGGCACGCTCACGGGCAGCGTTACGTCCCCACCCACGCGGATCGACATTGAGGAGGGCTCGGCTGCGGTGGCTGCTCCTGGGATGAACAAGGGAGACCGGGGGGGGGGGGGGGCGAATTCTGACACACACACGCGCACACACACACAGAGGAAAGCCTCCTGAGACGGGGGGGGGGGGACGGGGGACGGGCGAGGGCCATTCAACCAGGGCGCCCCCTCCTGTCCTTTTGCAGAAATAAATCCTGGCCCAGCAGCTCCCAGACACCGGCCAGTTCCTCCTCCTCCTCCAGCTCCAGCCGGTTCCTTCAGGTCCACACCTGCTTCCCTCCCCCTGCCCTGGCTGGGCTCAATGCCCCCCCCCCCCCCAAATATTGCATGGCACTTTCCGTCCTCCAACTCCTGGCCAGGGAACAGCGCCCTCTGCTGGTCAGCACCACAGCCTGCCAGGCTTCGGTCCCTTCTCCTTTCCCTGGACTTGGGTGCAAGCGGCCAGTTTGGCCCCTCGACCTGTCTGCCAAGGGAAGTTGGTCTCTTCTGCTGCCCAGAGACCCCCCCCGGAGGGGCATCGTGCCCACCTGCGCCCAGGCGAAGATGCCGAAGGAGCGGGAGAGAGGATTCAAAGGATGGAGGCTGCAGCCACAAAGAACCAATTCTCCCTCCCTCCCTCACACACGCACACACACACGTACACAAATCCCCAGGTTGCAGCCCTCCACTTTGAAAGCTGCCCTGCTGAGCAAAGCCGATTCGAAGGCTCCAAAGAAGAGCATCTCCGAGCAGGGTTCCCTCTAATTTTTTTTTGGGGGGTGGGCGGAAAAGTATAGTGTCTGAGCGGCAGTCTCTTTGGGACTGGGCAGCACAGAAATAATAAACAAACAAACAAACAAACAAACAACCCACCCTGTTTTGCCTCAGAGAATTTCAAAATAAAATACTGTACTGTGTGTCTCTAACAGTGAGCTCATAATAGGGCAACTCTATCAATATCAAAATGCCACTTAAATAGTTGAGCTAGTTTCAAACTAGATTTTGATTTTCTTTCTCTCTTCCTTACTCCCATTCTTTTTCTTTCTCTTTTCCTGCCTCTCTTTTTTCTATCTGTTTCTCTCTCTTCCTCTCTCTCTCCTTCCCTCTCACTCTTTCCCTCTCGGCTTCTGGGCAGGTTTGGAAAACTCTGAGTTGATGATGATTTTTAAGCGAGCGATTGCTCACTGCTCAGCTTAGAGGGAACTATGCCTCTGAGCATGGGGAAAGTGCCCTGGGTGGGAGACCCCGACAGCCCCATTGGTTGTCCCAGCCACTTGCAGCAGAAGGGGCCCTTCCTTTTGGGGGGGGGGGTTTCCTGTGGCTTACCGGCCCAGCCGAGCAGCAGGAACGCCAGGAGGACAGCGGAGTCCATGTCGGCCCTTCGGAGGCAAGGGTGCAAAGTGAGTGAATCACAAGGAAATGGGCGTCTCCCCTCCCCTCCCCCCACCTCAGTAGGAACTCTCTTGTCTCCGGGACGGGGCGGGGGTGTCCGGGAGAGGCAGTCACATGCCCAGCCCTGTTGGTGGGGAAGGGAAAGAAATTTATTATTTATTATTATTTATTTATTACTTAGATTTGTATGCCGCCCCTCTCCGAAGACTCGGAGGACAAGCCCCACCGCTCGGCACACCGAGGGGAGGAAGTCTCGGGCAGGTGGAGGAAAGCAGCTGCAGCCGCCACCAAAAGTCCAGCCTCTCCAGGGCTCAGGGCCCCCCACCGCCTTGGCCCCACTGTCGCCCCTGCTGCCACCTTCAACATTGTCTTAAATGCGTTAGAATAAGCTGCCCAGAGTTGGGGGGCTATAGAAATAGAATCAATAAGTAAATAAGTGAGCAAGTCGGTAAATACGTGAGCAAATAATTATTAAAAATTCAGCAAAAACATGTGATACATACATACACATATATGTATATATACACATACATACATACACACACTATATGTATATATATATATACTGTATTACCACTCACACATCATCATAAAATCTCCAGAACCATGAAGTCTACAAACTTGAAACTCGGCATGTATGTTCCTCGCTAAGAAAAGACTTTTTGAAATGACCATTAGTTTTTCTTATAGTGTGTTATTATTAACGCACTAAGACCACGGAAACCACGGAATAACCAAGTTTCACTGCAAACCAAGGAAATAAATAATGCCTGAACATAATTCTGGCATAGAAATTTAACAAATTTCTTCATTGCTTATTTGACCTCCATGACAGACCTTAAGTGTTGGACCTCCTGATTCTGGACAAATGTCTCCTCTTCTTTTATGGACACTGAGAGCGGCTGCACCAAAGACAAATCCCTTGTATGTCCAATCACACTTGGCCAATAGAGAATTCTGTTCTGTTCAAGCAAGTGATGTCCAGGGTCCAGCTGGAGGGCTCAAATTCTCCCCAGAACCGAGTCGTTTTCCCTCTCCGCCCCACCCAGTGAAACTTAACATATGGGGAAAGGTGACCGCTTGTTCCGTTGGCACAGCTTCTGCAGTCTCCAGCCTCACTCCCGGGAGTCCTGACCGGAGCCAAGCTCAACGTGTCACAACCTGTGGCCTGGGGTCACGGATGCTTTCACGGATGCTCTCCAAGGAGGCACCCAGGGGAACCGGTGCTGCTCTGGCCTGGCTGGTCTTTCAGGCTCCGGTTGGCAAAGCGCCTTCTGGGGGCAGCTAAGGCCGCGTGCCCTGCTGGGTTGCCCGCTTGCTATAAATCGGCTGTTTAGGGCAACTTCGTGTCCGGAGGCGGCAGAGGGCTCCAAACTCGGCCGCTTTGAAACTTTGCGGGGCTGGCTGGAGAATTCGGGGAGTTGAAAGCCACAAGTGGCCAAGTTTGGGGACCCCTGATTTGAGGTGTGTGTGCGTGTGTCCCCAGGACGGAGCGCCCCGGGAAGTGGCGGAAACTGGCCATAAGTAAAAGGCCGCGGGAGACTCCGGCACGGGCCGAGCGACCCGGGCCCCACGGAAGCCGAGCGGGATCCGCCCCTTCTTCTTCCCTCCGCGGTTGAAGCGCAAAGCGCAACGCTCCGCAGCTCCGTCCTTTCGCTGGCGGACCGGAGCCCCCCGCCCAGCCGAGAAAGGACCCAGTTGTCCAGGGTGCCAAGGGGACGCGGGGCAGGAGGGCGCCCTCTCGGCGAGGGTGGGTGGGGGGATTCTCCATCGCTACTGGAGGGAAGGAGCCGAGAGCGGAGCGGGGAAGCTCACCGGGACGGGGGTGGGGGTCGGAAGGGGCCGGTAATCTAGAAAGCGCCTCGCGGGGGGTCTCTGGCCAAGGGCGAGCGGGGAGGGGCCCCGGGGACCATTTTGGGTCTGGGGGGCAGCGGAAGGGCCTTCGCTGCGCTTCTCCAGCTGCTTCTGGGCCGTTGTGAGCGGGAGCGGGTGGTGGCGGGAAGCTTCCCCGCTGGGAAAAAGCGGAGCGCTGCGTGGCTGGATGGTTCTCCGTCCAGAAAGCCCCCGAGCTGCCCTTCCCATGCCCGCCCCACTGCCCGCTGGTCGTTTTGCCTCCGTTGAATAAACTTAGGAAGCCGAAACCAGACGGGAATACCGTGCAGCCCCCCCTGCCCCCCCTTCAGCCCCGACCGTGCCCCCCCCTCCAGGCTATCGGTACCCTGCTTGAATGACACCGCTCAGCCGCGTCTGCGAGGCATTTGAAATCCCGACTTTTAAACTTGTTTTATTTAGTGATTTTGTTCTACACAGGAAAAAACCCCCCAGCTCCCTCCCCCCCCGCCAATAAAATTGGGCTTTTAGTGCAAAAAGTATGAAGTACAGTACATAATTACTAGGCACAGAATAGACGTTTAAAAAGGGGAAATCAGATTAACATGAAGTTTGAACTCAGTCATCAAAATGTCCTTATCGGTGTGTGTGTGTGTGTGTGTGTTGTGTTCAACAAATTCCAGAGACTCCTGCTGACTCAGCCGCACAAGGGCTGGACCTCAGGCACTTTGGAAGCATCGAAGGGCTGGATAAGTGACCGCTGGTCAGAGGTGAGGGCCAGCTTAGACTCTGGCCAGGAGACCTTTGTGTTTATCTGCTTCCCACCCCTCTCGGCAGAGTTTGCGCCCCCCTCCGGCCGTGTCTGGGAGCGCCTGGCCGGAGACACCGCAGCACAAGAGCCGGGCTGCCTTCCGGGGAGCGTCTTCCTCTTTCTGAGGGGCCTCAGCAACGGCCTCGGGGCAGCATCTGTCCCAATAGGCGCTAAGGGAGAAGCAGATGTTGCGCCATTTGTGGCCTCTTTATTTTTGTTCCTAAATTAGCAAGCCCCCTTCTCATTTCCCTGACTGTGCCTGAGCGCCCAAAGTATCTGCAGGAAACGCTGAGAAACAGCCCCCCCCCGTCTCCCCCCTTGGGCATCTGTGTTTCCAAAGAAAATAAACCTGTTCTTTCTTTATTCCAGGCCTGCAAGTCTGGTGGGCGCAACCTTGCACAAGCCCCCCCTTCCTCCTATGCCCTATGGGGTTGTGTGGGAGGGGGGCTGGGGGTTCAGGGGAACCTCTGGCTAAGATTCTGTGCAGTTTGGAGAACCCCCAAATCTCACTCCTGGCTGAGGGTGGAAAGTAAGGGAGGGAGGGAGGAAGAAGGAAATAAGGAGATAAATGGGTGGGTGGGAGGGAGGGAGGGAGGGAGGAAGGAAGGAAGGAAGGAAGGAAGGAAGGAAGCGTCCAGAGCGGCTCCAACGTTGAAGCCGAGGGAGGAAGGGGAGAGGGAAGTGCAAGGGAACCTCTGACAACTTCCTTTTTTGGTGCTGACAGCATTGTTGTGTCTGCTCCTTAACTTGCTTTGGGGAAAGTGCAACATCGCTCCTTCCTTCCTTCCTTCCTTCCTTCCTTCCTTCCTTCCTTCCTTCCTCGCTTTCTTTCTTTTTTTCAACGAGTACCAACACAGAGACCACTTATATAAATAAACGTATATAAATACCATAATAGACATTTGTGTCCCGAGAGGAAGCTACGCTCTCCCTCTTCCTGGATGTGCAAAACCCCCGATTCGGACTCTCCTGTTCCCAGAAGAAGCCGACCCCCCCTGCGCCCCCCCAGCCCCCCCGGTCCTGCTCAGGGGCTGCTGCAGGCCGGAGGTTTCCAAGCACCACCTCGCTCCCCAGGCCCCAAGACCCCTGGGGGACCCCAACAGGCAAAGGCAGGCAGGCAATGGGGCTCTTCTGGGGGGGGGCAAAGTTTCAGGGGCCCCCTCTGCAAACAGTGTGGGCTCAAAGTGTCTCCTTCTGCCCTGAGTGGGTTGTTTTCTTTCCTGGCCCAGTTTGGGGAGCTGGCAGGTTCCCTTTCGATCAGGCAGTCTGCAAACAGGCTTCAAAGTCCATGAAACATTCCCTGCCTCAGTTTCCCTTCTGCACGGGCTGAGATCTCCCACCTTTTGAAAGAAAATACTCGGGCGGGAGAAAGTGACAAGGACGGAGGTCTCGGTTGGCCTGAGCTCTTGGAATGAAGTGGGTTTTCCCAGCTGACAGCCTCCTCCTCCTCCCCCTCCCCTCCCCCTCCCCTCCCCCTCCCCCCTCCTCCTCCTCCCCCTCCTCCTTTGTCTTCCCAGCCTTATTTTTCATCCCTGCTGCTCTCAGAGGGTCCACTTGCTCTCCGGCCGGCTGCCTCGCCTTCACCATCCTTCTTGGGCTTAAAGAGTGCAGCACTTTGATAGTTTACAGTAACAACACAAAAACCGCAGCAGTGATCACACACAGTGTGGTGTGTGTGTGTGTGTGTGTGCAGAGGCCAGCCCCCCTCCCACAGTTCCTCCGCTTTTGCAGGGCCAGGAATCCCAGGGCCCAACGTGTGGCCAGAGCAGAGCTGGGTCTCGGAGGGGCCTGAGCAGTGGCTACTCTCGGTCCGGTCTCCCTCGGGGTTGGGGGCATCCGTCTGCCCTTCCGAGCCAGCCCGGCCTCTGCCGCTCCGCCTGCCCTTCGAAAAGGGGCCCAGTGGAAGCTCACTGGGGGAGGGGAGGATGAGGGAGGGCTGCCTTCCCTTTGGGGGGCCCCTCTCACCCCCCCTCTGCAGCCGAAGAGGCCGGCAGGAGAATAGGGGAGGGGGAGGGAGGGGTGCCTAGAAGCTACCAGAGACCATGGGCTCCCCCCGGGGGGGAGGAGGGAGGGCAGGGGGAGGGTCAGACGTTGCTGATCCGCACGCTCAGGGGGGCTCTGTCCAGCCCGGCCTTCTCCCGGAATGACTCCTCCAGCTTCAGCTTCTCGGGGTCTCCGCATCGGGGGGCTTCGTGGAGGCAGCAGGGTGGGGCCACCTTGATCACCTGCTCAAACATGCTGAAGTCGGCCACGTACTTCCCGCTGGCCGAGAGGGAGATGACCGGCGTGAACTCGTAGCCCCACAGGATCTCCTCGGGCAGGTAGGAGGTGCGGACCTGGCAGGTGGCGCTGGTGGACTCGACGGTGCCGCTGAGGATGACCACCAGCTCGAAGTCGCCCTCGCCCGTGTGCAGGGTCAGGTCCCGGAAGGGGCTGCGCTCGTTGACCACGTGGTAGAAGGTGAGGGGCAGGATGAGGAAGGGGCTGTCGGAGGAGGTGTCCACCTGGAAGTCCACGTTCACCTGGTTCAGCCGGACGCTCTCCCCCTCCTGGGTCAGGTAGGTCTGCAGCAGCTTCCCCGTCACCTGGCAGCCGATCAGGAGGCTCTTGCGCATGTTGGCCACGCGGATCATCAGGCAGGTGCGGCCGTCGTGCTGCGCCACCACCGCGTTCCGGCTGAACTTGATGGTCTCGGCCCTCTTCTTGGGCCGGGCGATCTTGGCCAGGAAGGTGCCGGTGATGAAGATCTCCATGATGGTGGTCAGGACCAGCTGGCTGATGAGCAGCACGATGGCCAGCGGACACTCCTCGCTGATGTAGCGGAAGCCGTAGCCGATGGTGGTCTGGGACTCCAGGGAGAAGAGGAAGGCCCCGGTCAGCGTGTGGACCTGCATGACGCAGGGCGTGTGGTTGCCCGGCGGGCCGAACTCCAGCAGGTCCCCGTGGAGCAGCGCCACCAGGTACCAGACGACCCCGAAGAGGAACCAGGTGCCGGCGAAGGAGGCGGAGAAGAGCACCAGCTTGTAGCGCCACTGCATGTCGATGAAGGTGGTCCAGAGGTCCTTCAGGTAGAGGAAGCGCTTGTCCGCGATGTGCTCCATGCGCACGTTGCTCCGGCCGTCTTTGGTCATGACCCGCCTCTTCCGCAGCGCCGGGCCAATCAGCGGGTGGCTGTCGGTTTGGGTGGTCTGGCTGTAGTAGACCTTGGTGGCCGAGGTCATCTGGGCAGAGGAGAGCAGAAGGGGGGGGGAAGAGAGGCAGGTCAGGGGGTGCTCACACCATATGGGGGGATATGGGGGAGTGGAGCAGCCCCATCGGCATTTGGGGTGAACCACACAAGAGCAGCCCATCTCCACCACCTCTGTCCCGGGGAGGCCCATGCACACAGACAGGGTGATGCCCGTAGAGTGACCGCCCATTCTCCAAGCCCCCCCAGCCCCTGTTGCCAACAAAGAGAAAACTTCCTTCCGGTGGTGTGAAAGAGCCTTTGCCCCCCCCCCGTGAATGAACCCCCCCACCCCAGGGGCCCTCACGCCTGCCCCACCGTCTCCATGGGAGGGAAGGACCTGGACCCCAACGTGCCTCCTCTGCCTCCTTGGGCTGCCCCACTTCTGAGAGGGAAGAAGATGCCCCCCCCGAGTTGCCCCCCCAAAGGAGGCTCAGCTGTTCCAAGAGGCCAGCTGACCAGAGAGCTTGCCTCACCCTTGGCACCGGACGTCAGGCTTTGGGCCAAGGGGAGCCTCCAGCTGGCCCCTCACTCAGCCACCTTCCTTTCACCGCTGGCTCACCCTCTGGGCTCCCTGGCCGGCCCCCTCCCCTCCCTCTGCCCGGCCCCCCTCCTAGGCCAGGTCTCCCCAGGCCTCTTCCTCCGCTTGGGGGCCCCTTGTCTCTCTCTCTCTCTCTCTGTGCCCTTACACTCTCCAGAAGAAGAAGGGGGGGCTGTTCCCTCCCAAGTGCCCCATGGCTGCTTGCCTGCCAGCCCCCGAGGCCCCCACAGATGCTCCAGTCCCGGGGGGCTGAGGGAGCCGCTGGAAGGAAGCTGGTCCCAGGTTCAGGTGCCGAGAGGCAGGCAGGGAGGGAGGGAGGCCCATTGTCCCCATCGCCCCACTGCCGGCAAAGCTTGGAGGTTTTGCCCACCCCGGAAAACCCTGGGTCACCCGGGCGCACGGCTGGCGGCCTCGTGGGGAGGGTGCAGGGGCCAGATCCTGCGACTGGCGAGAGGGAAGTCCAAGGGAAGTCCTAGCTGCAGGAATTTGACCTTCCCTCCTCTGAAACTCTGCATAAAGCAGGATGAGCCCCGGGGGCGTCCAGGCCCCCCTGCCCCCCCTTCCCTTGAGTCCCAATCTCCCAGAGGGGCTCAGAAGGGGGCCTGGGCGTCCACAGAGGGAGCTATTTGCCAGACGCCATGAAGGGGCCCCTGTCGGGAGGCAGCCCCTTCTCCCCCTCCTGCCCCCCCGCCTTGCCATGAATGTGGCCCCCCAATGGCCCCGAGTGGTCCCTCAAAGGGCCCCAGAAGTGGCTGCTGTTAACATCTCGGCGGCATTAAACATTAACTCCACCTGCCTCGGCCTGCATTCATTAAGCTGCTACAGTGTGTAAAAGTTTACAGCCTGTTTTACAAGAGGAACATAATGTATAACTTTTTTTCCTCTAGAAAACCCGCCCGGGGGCTCCTCTCCCAACGGCCCCCTCCTGCCTGGGAATCTTCTGGGCTGCCCAGTGGAGAGAGGGGCAGCCGGGGCGGCCAGGGAAGCGGGGCGGGAAGAAGGGCGAAGGGAAGGGTCTCTCGGCTGAACCTGGGCAGAGACTGAGAGCCCCCCCCCCGGCCTCCTTCCCAAGGCCTCAGGCAGGGCCCCCATCTGGCTGCAGCTGAGGACCAGAAACAGGGGCCTCCCGAGGGTTGCTGACCCAGCACCGCAGCCCCTCCAGCAAACAGGGTTGAACTGTAAACTTGGGGGGGGGGGCTTTAAAGGCTTGTTTCTCCATCCAGGGCAGCCGGGCGGCACTCAGGACAAGCAGCAGTTTCCCAAAACTCCTGTTTGGCCTCCGAGGGCTCCAGGTGGGGCTGAGGACCCCCCACCCATAGGAGCTGAAGCCAGGCGAGGCCCCCCGGAGACCCTTAGCAGTCAGGGCTGGGCTGGGCCCCCGGGATAACCATGCCCATCATGCAGGCTGCCCAGGAAGGGAGGGGAAGATGGGCCGAGGCGCCCACTGGACCTCTGCAGGCAGCAGATATTGGAAACCGCCAAGCTCACTTGCCCAGGATCCGGCCAGGCTAGTGGGTGGGGGGAGGAGGTGTGGGGAGGGGGGAGTGAAAGCATTTGACTGTTTGGTAAGAAGAGCAGGCAGGACAGAAGCCCCATTGTCTGCCCCCCAGGAGGAGGCCTGAATGGGGCTTCCCAGAGACAAAAAGCGCTTTGAGAAGTCCAGCTCGTTAGTATGCGAGGGGGAGCCGCGGCCTTCTCTCCCTTGGCTCCCCTTCCCTCCTCTCCCGGCCACCCCATTGGAGCTCCTTGGGCCGTGTTCATCACCCCCCCCCCTGGGATTCACCTGTTCTGACCCACAGCCTGTTGGCCAGCACTGGGGGCTCAGCCGGGCCCTTGCCGCCTGCCCCTCTCGGCCTGCCAAGCGTGAGGTGGGGGGAGGGCGGCTTGAATTTCCCCCTGCAGGGGGGGCAGGAAGAGCCCCGGGGATGGGGGGGTTGCCACATCTCTCTGTTTCTCTTCAGCTCCGCTCCTTCCTCCTCCTCCTCCCCCCCCTGGTCATCTCCGGGGGCTTCTGGATCACCCCCAAAATGCTTCCACACTGTTTAAACGATCTCAGTCAGGTGGGAAGTCCACACACACACACAAATCCCAACCAGGCCCCCACCTGAATAGCCTCCCCTCCTTTTGGTAGGAAAGAACACCCCCCCCCCAGAATTTACCCTGAGACCTAGAAACCCCCAGCTCCCTCGGCCCCCAGGAAGTGGTGGAGGGCGCCTTCCGTAAAGCTCTTGAAACCCACCTCTGTCGTCAGGCACGGGGGCACTGAAACATCTCCCCCGGGCACGTACAATGTATGCATGGTATGTTTGTGTGTGTGCGTGTTAGTATATTGGGGTTCTTTTTAAACTTTTTTAAATATTTAAATTTATTTGGATTTGTTACGATTTGTTTATGCCTTGTTGTGAGCCGCCCCGAGTCTGCGGAGAGGGGCGGCATGCAAATCTAAATAATAAATAAATAAATAATAAGTTTGTCCCAGGAAAAGAAGGCGGCCTCCGGACTCAGCCCCCCTCCGGAGGGACCCTGGCAGGGAGTGGAACCCAGGACACGGCTGGGGGAAGGAGACCCTCCCCGGGGATGGGAATGACCAGCCGGGCAGCCAGCGAGCAAGTGAGGGAGGGGGGGTCTGGCTGTGGCTCTCCTGGAGGGGGAGGGGGTTGTAGCAGGGCACCACTTGGGAAGGAGGGAGCGCCCACCTGCCCACCTGTGTGGGAACGAAAGACCTTCCAACTTCAGAGGGCCCCCAGATCCCCCTGCCTGCCCAAATCCCCCTTTGGCTGCCTCCTTTCAAGGTCTCCTTCTCCCTCCGCAGACCCCTGGGCCCCCTCGTCTCCCAGAAGGGCCCCCCAAGCCCAGAGCTGCAGTTCAGCCCCCAAACGCCTCCTTCCGGCCCCTGCGGAGTGGGTCTACTCCTTGTGGGAAAGTCCGACAGCCTGGAGGGACCCCCCGTCCCCCATCTATCCCCAGGCAGAGGACCTGAGGGGGGGCTCCATGCACAGGGGTCTCCTCGGAGTCCAGGTGACCGTCTCCCTCGGGGAGGGGCATCCGAGACCCCGGGAGGAGTGGGCTTCCCCCAAGAGAGTCAAGGCAGGCGGCCGGCCGTCTAAGGCAGCTCAGGATCCTCTGCCCCAGTGCAGGTGGTGTCCACCCCCAACACCTGCTGAGACTCCTTAGCAAACCCCCCCCCCCCGTCTTCTCCTGCACCGCCCCGTCAGGTGTCCCAGCAAGAGGGCCCGGGGGCCACTTCGGACCCCCCACGTCCTCCTGCCCACGTCCACGGACGAGGGGGGGGGACAGCCTTACCTTGGCCTTGGAGGAGGCTGGGATGCAAACTCGGACCGGGAGGACCGTCTCTCCGCTCGCTCCCAGTGTCCCCAAGCGGCTGGGGCGGCGGAGGCTGCAAGACGAGGCGGGCAGTGGGGGAGAGCGGTGAGGCGCGTCCACCCTCCAACCAGCCTCACCGGGCTCTGTGCGGCTCAGCCTCCCCCATGGATCTTATGCCCCCTTCTTTCTCCCTGGCAAAAGTTTGTCCAACTTCAAGTGAATGAAAGGATTATTTTTTTAAAGGAGGGGGCAGCCGAGGGAGGCGACTGACGTCCTCAGCCGGCCTATCAGGCGAGAGCCCTGCCAGGGATGGGGGAGAATGGAGGAGCGGGGGGGGAGCACAAAAGGGACCGAAAGGGGAAGGAGGGAGGGAGGGAGGCTTTGGCCCGGGGCCAGAGGGGGGGAGGAGGTTAAGGTTTTAGTAGAAAGTTAATGAGCTGGAAACCCAGGCTCTCTGTCCATGCTAAGGGTCACAAGGCAAGGCGGGCAGTGGCTGGGCCAGGCAGCTGGAGGAGGAAGGGGGCAGCGGGAGAGCCCAGAGACCCTCTGCCTTCTGCATGGGTGGGTGGGGCGGTCACCTCTGTCCAGGCGTCTCTGCTGGGGAGGGCCGAGGGCAGGCAGCCGCCCCACAGGATGGGAGGGGGTCCCCAGACACCTGTGTCCTTTGGGTCAATTCAGGCAGAGCTCTGCTGGCTTCTTCTCTGCCCTCCATGGGAGAGAAGATGAACACACCTCTGCCCCCCAATGAAGCCCCCCCCCAGCCGACTCCTTCAAGACAGAATGAGCAGAAGCGTCCGGGAAGCCCCCCCACCCCGGTCAGTGATCCGAAATCTGGGACCCTCTGTTTGCCTGGCCTGCAACAGAGGGGCTCCTGGGGGGGTCACTGCCCTGACCGGAGGCCTCAGCCCCTGGGAGCCCTTCTGGGCCCTTGGCAGCTTCCTGCGCCCTCTGCCTGCCAAGCACGGAACTGCTGCCCCCGACCTTTCCTGGGGAAAACGGCCGTGGTTTAGGGGCTCCGTTTCCTTCCCTTGTTCTAGAAAAGGAACCTAACGACCCCTGACCCCGGTTCCTTGCTTCCCAAGGCTGCCGATGCTGCTTCAGGCTGAAGCCGCCTCCTTTTGAAATTCTCCTGCTTCTAAGCTCCGTCCACCTCTCGTCTCCTCCTTCGGGTCTCTCTGTTTCCAGATGAGGTTGGTGCCACTGGGAAGAAGGCCAGGCAGGAAAGAGGTTCTGCATGGCCAAAGCTGAGCAGGCCCCACGGAGCAGAGGCCCTTTGGCCCCATTGAGCGGGTCTGTCAGCCCAGGGACCCCCAAGCTGCTCCCACCAGCCCACCAAGCCAAGAGCTGAGCCAGGGGCAGAAGGCTTCATGGGGGGGGGGGGAGGTGGCTGGGCTGTCCTTGACGTATTTCCCGTGTGGCCTATCTGCTTTCTCCTCTCGTGGCCCCTGCCAGCCTTGCAAAGGGCTGCTGAGCAATTGGATGGGTCCCATTCCCTGCCTGACAGGTGGAGGCCCCTCACCTGGCAGGGTCCTTTCCCTCCCGCTCCCTCCCCCCGCCATGCTTTGCACAGCACCAGAGACTCCTGGGGAGTTTGGGGAGAATGGGGAGGTTTAAGCACACGATGGGGCTCCTGAACACCAGGGGTGGGGGTCAATTTTTCCCCACTGGGCGTGGCCTGGCCTGGTGGGCGTGGCTGGGGAAGGGGACTGCACCCGCTCCCTCTCCTCCCCATCAGCTGGGGCTCAGGAGGCAGGTGGGGGTGGGGCCAGTATTGACCCATCTTCTCCAGGACTGGTCAGAGGCTGCGGAGTCCCACCTCTGCTGAAGGCCTCTGCGGACAGGAACTAGATATTTCCAGCGACTCCCCTTTAAATTAGGGGTCTGGGGGAAGCGAAAGGAGGGCAGGTGTCCCCCACGTTCATCCATGGGATTCACCAGGCTCTCCGACCCAAGCCAGGCCCAACTCCGCTATGGTTTTTCAGGAGCAGCCCCGGCTGACCAGGAGCTGTAGGACAGTGTTGGCTTGGCATCTTCTCCGAGGGGCCACATCCCCCCGAGTTTGGGCAATGGGCCCTCGAACCGCCCAGCCTTTGCTTTGAGGGTCCTGCAAGGAAGATCCCCCCCCCAGATTTCCTGCCTGGCCAGAGGGTGGGGGAGAGACGGCTGCAGCCAGGAAGGGCCCAGGGGCCGAGGAACCTCTGGAGCTCCGTGTCTCTCACCCCCCCAGACCCAAACAAAATTAACAAAGCCATGGAGGGTGGACTGGCCGCCTTTCTGCCCCCTCCTCTTCCTCGTCTTGCATGGCTGGCAGCTGGTGATTATGTCAGCTGCAGTCCACTAGCCCCGCAGGCACCTCCGCTGGGAAGCATGGGTCTGGAGGTGCATCTGGAGACCCTCCCTTGCCAGCCAGGACCCTGTTCCCGCCCTCCGCTGCCTGATGGTCCAGGAGATCTGCGCACCGCAGGTTTCCGCCCGCATCCCCGTGCGATTCAGCCGGAGGACGTCCAGAGCAGTTGCCTTGGCGACGGTAGGGAAGAGAGGGCGCCTGGGAAGGGGGGAGATGACACGCGTCGGGAGGGAGGGGGAGGGAGGGAGGGAGAGCGGGCTCGGAGCTGCCGAGCTAAATTTAGGAGGAAGCCGAGGAGGAGGAGGAGGAGGAGAAGCGGCCGGAGGAAGAAGCGGGCCTGGGCGCCTGGGCTTCACCCCCGGGGGTGCCAGGGATGTCCTGCGGGCGACGGGCGAGATGAGGGCGCGAGGCCGAGTGGCTGCAATTGCCCAGTCCGGAGCGGGGAGCCGTTTCAGCACCACCAGGTGAGGACAGCTCCGGCCCATTGCCCGTCCTGTGGTGGGAGGGAGGGGGGAGGGGTCCCCGGCGGCTCTGGCCGAGCGGGGGGGGGGAGGGGGGAGGGGAGGCTCGCGTGTCCCTCCTTCCTGTTCCGGGGGCTCCCGAGGGTCCCCGAGTCGATGGCGCCTTCTTTTCAGGAATGGGGGCAGAGCGCGTCCTTCATTGGAAGAGCAATCCTGCCGGAGGGGGGCGGGTTTGGTCAAATGGGGAGGAGGGGATTTGAATAGAGATGCGCTAGCTCCCCCCCCATTATTAACCTAAAACGTGCATTGCGCTTGCAAAACAGCCCTGTGGAGTAGGAAGAGGGGGAGCAAAGGGGTCCCCTGAGGAAAACCCAGCAGCTTCCTCTAGGGACTTTGCCGGTCAGTTCTTACGGCTCCTCTTATTTCCTAAAGGAAACGTCCTTAGGCTAAAGAAACGATGTCCCCCACCAACTCGGAGCCAGAGAGACTGGAGCCTGCTGGAGGCGGGGGGGACACGGTGCCTGCAGGCTCAGCTCAACACGGGGGTCTCCCGGTGGGCCCCTGGCACAAGGGTTAAGTGTGTGGGGCCCCCTCCCAGGCCCTGGGGCCCCCAGAACAAGGAGCTTCTCCTCGGGCACACGAGGGGACGGGTGGGGCCAGGGGGCAGAAAGATCAGGGGGCTTGAGGTCGGGGGCCCTGCAGAGCAGCCCAACTGCCCCCCATGGAAACCCCTTTGGGCCCCCTTTCCCTGACAGAACATGTGGCCCGGAGGCTGAGGGGGGGTGGCCCCTTGACAGCTGCAGCTGGCCACTCACTCCGTGCCCTCGAGGGAGAAAGGGGGAGGTAAACGGGGCTTCCTGAACATTACCCCCCAGTGCAGGAAATGGGGCCCCCAAGGCAGAGAACAGGCCCTGTCTCCTACAGCAGCCGAGCAGGGTCTTCCCTGCAGCCCCTCAACCAGAGCAGAAGCCGGAGACACTTTGCAGGCTGCCCAGTCTCCTCCAGAGGGAGAGCCCGGCCATGGAGGTCCTCGCAAGGGCATTGTCCTCCTCCTCCTCGGTGGTGGGCTTGCCCGATCTCATGCGCAGGGAGGTTGTCCGAAAGCAGGCGTCCAGGATCTCCGGCCCAGCAGAGTCTCCAGATCGGAGGAGCCTTCAAACGCGGCGACTTTAAGGCCCCTGGGCTTCAACTCCCACTGCAGCTGGCTGGAGAATTCTGGGAGTTGAAGTCCACAAGCCTTAAGGTTGCCCTGTTTGGGGAGGAAACGCTCCCCCCCCCCACGTTCCTGCCACACACCCAGCCCTGTTTTTGGCTCCCCCAGACCGGCTCAAGGGTCACTCGGCCGCCTCCCAAGGAAACCGCCCGGCCGATGTTGACAGAGGAGGGGAAAACCTTTGCTCACTTCAATGGCGCAACGTCCATCACTGTTTAAAAATAGCCCGCCTCTCAATTGAAGGAGACCATCTGGGTAGCCCCCCCTCCCCCCTGCTTGCCTGGAAGGGAGGGTGGCGGCCCTGGGCTCCCAAACCCGTCACAGGCTCTGAAATGCTCAGGGAAGGGGCGCAAGGGGGCTGTGTGCAATTGTGCAAAGGCAGCTGACTTGCACCGACCCAGAGAGTGTGCTTCCCCCCCACAGACACCCCAACTCTCAAGCTCTGCCTCCCAGGTGGGGCCCCCCACCCACCCCCCAACCCTACCAGCCGTGGGGCTCAGGACTCCCACTCAGCCGCGCTCCGTTTTGCCCCGGAGCGGTTCTCCCCCTGCAGGGTCTGGGGGCTGCCCTCCTCACTCCCTCGGGGCTCCGGCCCGGCTTTCCTTGCAGACCTGGGCTCCCCCCAGCGCTACGATGGCCAAAGACAGCCCGGCCTTCTCTGCCCTGCCCAAGGCCCCCGCCTCTGAGGGCAAGGCGCCCCTCCCCTCGCAGCCGGCCAAGTCGGCGGCCCTGCGGCGCCTGGGCGAGGGCCCCGAGAAGGCGGAGAAGAAGCGGGGGCGCCAGCGCTACGTGGAGAAGGACGGCAAGTGCAACGTCCAGCACGGGAACGTGCGGGAGACCTACCGCTACCTGACGGACATCTTCACCACACTGGTGGACCTGAAGTGGCGCTTCAGCCTGTTGGTCTTCATCCTGGCCTACGCCGTCACCTGGCTCTTCTTCGGCCTCATCTGGTGGTTCATCGCCTACTGCCGGGGGGACCTGGACCACTTGGGGGACGACACCTGGACGCCCTGCGTCAACAACCTGAACGGCTTCGTCTCGGCCTTCCTCTTCTCCATCGAGACCGAGACCACCATCGGCTACGGTCACCGCGTCATCACCGACCAGTGTCCCGAGGGCATCGTGCTGCTGCTGCTGCAGGCCATCCTGGGCTCCATGGTCAACGCCTTCATGGTGGGCTGCATGTTCGTCAAGATCTCCCAGCCCAACAAGCGGGCGGAGACCCTGGTCTTCTCCTCCCATGCCGTCATCTCCCTGCGCGACGACCACCTCTGCCTCATGTTCCGGGTGGGGGACCTGCGCAACTCCCACATCGTGGAGGCCTCCATCCGGGCCAAGCTGATCAAGTCCAAGCAGACCCAGGAAGGGGAGTTCATCCCCCTCAACCAGACGGACATCAGCGTGGGCTTCGAGACGGGCGACGACCGCCTCTTCCTGGTCTCCCCGCTCATCATCAGCCACGAGATCAACGAGCAGAGCCCCTTCTGGGAGGTCTCCAAGGGGCAGCTACGCAAGGACGACTTTGAGATCGTGGTCATCCTGGAAGGGATGGTGGAGGCCACAGGTAGGTTGGGGAGCCAGGGGGGGCTGCGGGGGTCCCTGGGATCCCGAAAGAGGCCGGGGATGCAGGAGAAGCGTTCTTGAGGGGGGGAGCAGGGAGGGGAGCCGGCCACACGGAAGCTCAGGTGACCCCCCTCTGGGCTTGGCCTCCCCCACCCCAGCCACTTCTAGCCCTGTGCTTTGTATGTGGCCCTTCCCCCCGCTGACCCTCCACCAAGATGGCTTTGGAAGGGGCCCCCAGGAGGAGTCAAGGGAAGGGTGTCAAGGGGGGGCAGAGTCAGGACTTTAAGGGCGCATCAGAAACCGAAAATCTCCTCCTTCTCCCGCTGCCCCCCCCCCAGGGATGACGTGCCAAGCGCGGAGCTCCTACCTGGTGGACGAGGTCTTGTGGGGCCACCGCTTCCTGTCGGTGCTCAGCCTGGAGGACGGCTTCTACGAGGTGGACTACCACAGCTTCCACCAGACCTTCGAGGTGCCCACGCCCAGCTGCAGTGCCCGGGAGATGGCCGAAGCCGCCGCCCGCATGGACGCCCACCTGTACTGGTCCATCCCCAGCCGGCTGGACGAGAAGGTGGAAGAGGGGACGGAGAAGGCCGAGAAGGAGCGCAACGGCAACCTCGCCGGCAGTGAGAGCGAGTCCAAGGTCTAAGAGGCCGCCAGGCGGGCAGAGCGATGGCGCAGGGGGCAGGGGAGCGGTCTGGGAAAGCACGGAGGGGAGACTCTGCAAGCAATGGAGAAGCTGGACCTGGAAGTGCCCGTGGGGAGGGGGCTGGCGGCCGGAGCCATCGGGAGGCGAGGTGGAACTGGGGGGCCCGACCTGTTGCCGGGAGAGGGAAGCAGGGCTCCCCGGGTGGTGTCCTCAGCCCTGAGACCGAGGGGGCTTTGGCCCTTCCTGCTTCCTGGGCTTCCCAGCCGAGCCCCGAGCGCAGGTGGCCTCCCACACAAACCCTGGCCGGACCTGACCCTGCTTAGCTTCCCCACTCTCGGGGCGACAAAGGAACCGCCTGGGAAGGGGCCAAGGGGGCGACTTCTGCAAACGGTGAAGACCATTGGTCAGGCCAGCCCGCTCTCCTTGCCCCCCACCTCCTCAGCTGCCCCCACCCCCTTCGGGAGACCCAGCGGGCACTTTCGCACCCTGTAGGCAGAGTTCGCTTTGGGCCGGCCAAAAACCTCGGGGACCCCTCCAGCGAGAGCCAACATGACCCCCCCCCACAAAGCCCCGAATGCTGGAAATCTCCTTGCCCAGATTTGGGGGTCCCCCCCCCCACAAGGAGGCCATTATTTCCATGAGGGTTTTCCCTCTGCCCCGCATGCTCAGCTGCTTCCCACACAGGACGCGGGGGGGGACTTATGATATGGGGGGGGGGTATCGACATTCCACCTTTTGAAATAAACCTCACTGGGGGAGTTGTGCAACCAGGTGAATTGTGTGTCTGCATATGTTGTTGGCATGTGACACTCGAAAGCCCAGCCAGGGCCACCCAGGAAGAAGACTTGGAGGTGAGGACATAAGACTCGGGGGGGGGCTGGGGGGGCTCCTCTCGTATCTTGGGGAGACTCGGGGGAGCGGATGGAACCTGGGAAAGGTTTTACTTTCAAAGGGTTACACACACCCTCTCATTCCTGAGACCCTCATAAAGGGGCCCTGATCCCCCCCAGGAGCCCAAACCAGCTTCCACACCGGCTCCCCCCCCCACGAGCCCCTGTGGCAGGTTGTGTGTCGGGGGGGGGGATGTGCATGGAATTAATGGGGGGTCTTTTCCTCCCTCAGCATTTGATGCTCAAAACCAGGTGGATCCTTTGGGAAAGCGGATTCTCCGGGGGGGGGGGAAGGAAAGCGGTTTTCAGGAGTTTACGCTGGGAAACGGGTGGGTGGGTGGGGGGGGTGGGGGTATATTTCCTCAAAGCCCCCTGAGCATTTTGAGCAGCCTTTCACAGCTGAGGTTTTGCTGCCCTGCAGCGCCCCCTCTTGCTCCTGGCCAAGGAAGGGTAGTGCAGCTCCTCCCAGGGGCCCCCAGCATAAGAGAGATCAGGCCGAATGACCCTCCCCTGCCCCCCCCCCCATGGCCCCAAAGCCCTTGCGAGGAGACTCTGTGCCTGGGGGGCCCTGTTCACTTCCTGGAGCCAGAGGCAGCCCCACTTCCCCCTTGGTGCCCAACTCCCATGGTTCCCAGCCAGCCTGTTTAGGAGCTGCCCCCCCCCCCCCCGCTTCAGAGAACACGACCGGAGACTCAGAGTGACTCTGCTGTGCTTCACGCTTTTATTGAAATCTCATTTGCCCCCTGAGGGTCATTTTCCGGATTGGGGGGAGGGGGTGTCCTGGTTTGAACCTCAGCAGCCCAAATGCTCCCGGCTGGGCTGCCCCCCCCTCTTCCTCCCCAGGTGGGCAGCGAAGGGCAGAAGATGCCCCCAGGACGCCAGGAGCCCAAAGCCCCCTCCCCCCTGAGCTGAGGGCAACGGAGGTTGGAAGGAAACGAGTCTCACACACACACACACACACACACACACACACACACAGAGGACCGAGAGGGGAATTGCTTCCTAGGGAAGTCCAGAGGTGTCCACTGGGGTGAGAGTGCAGAATGGGGCAGGAACAGAGCCCCCCCTCCCGGCTGGAAACGAGGTTGACCACACTGCTCCGGCCCTTCTGTCGGGTGGCCTCTTGCGGTGGCACCTCCTGGGGCCCATCGGGGACTTCCGGTGGGGGAGGGGGGAGGCCGAGCGTGGGACTGGGGATCCCTCAGGGGCTCCAGCTGGCACGATCCGGGGGTTGGGGGGCCCTGGGCCTTCCGGGGAGTCTCGGGGGCCAGAGTCCAAACAGACGGAGGAGCCAGAAGACGCAGCGGCCTCGGTGACCAGGAAGCAGCCACCGGTGTGGTTGACAAGAGCAGCAGCAGACGGAGGGAGGGGGGCGAAGGGAGGTCCATCTCCGGTTTGGCAGGTTTGGCCGAGGAGGAACCATCGCGGTGACGGGCAAGACTGCAAGGCTACGCAGGAGACACGGACAGGCAGACGTGGGTCAGACAGGTGGGGGAGGGGGAGAGCCCCCTCCCGTTCGCCCCCAGAAAGCAGCCCCTGCAAACTCCCCGTCACGGACGGCATTAGCTTGAGCCCAGCGGTCTCCAAACTTGGCAACTTCAAGACTTGTGGACTTTGGCTCCCAGAATCCTCTGGCCGGAGAAGCTGCCAAGCTTGGGGAGCCCTGATCCAGCCCTCCAGTGGGGGCTCCCCCTCCTTCTTCTCACCTCTGGCCTCCCGGCCGGTCTTCACCTCTTGCGCAGCCTGGCCATGAAGCAGCAGGTGACCGAGACCAGGATGGAGACCCCCAGCAGGAGGGCGCTGGAGATGCCCACCGCCAGAGGGACGAGGAGCGTGTCCATCACTGGGGAGGAAAGAGCCAGGAGGGCATCAGCCATGGGGGGGGCACCGGCTCAGACCAGCTCGGCCAAACCGATAGCCATGGCCGACTGGTCCTCTGGTCCCTTTCCCGGCACGCACATCCAGCGTGATGCCAACCAGCAGGGAAGGCCAGTGGGGCCCGCCTCTTCGAGCAGGGGAGGGGCTGAGGGGAGAGGGGCCGAGAGGGCCAAAACTCACCCAGCGGGTACGGGTAGACAGTGACCATGTTGGACTTGGCCGAGGCCGCCTGATACCAGCTGCGGTCAGGGGAGCGCACCCAGGCAGTGACTGTGCAGTAGTAGCTCCCTTCGTCGGATGGGCGGAGCGCATACAGGCGCAAACGGTGGCTCTGGGGCCCCACTTTCTCCACGCTCAGGGCCCCTCCCGAGGGCGGCTTCTCCAGCTGCACCACCCCCTCGCGATCCATGGAGGCCACGGCGACCCCCAGTGGGGGGGAGTCCGGCCGGGGCAGCTCTGCCCACCAGCTGAGGGCCAGGTGGAGGTCCTGAAGCGATTCCGCGGAGACGTTGCACCAGACGTCAGCTGTGCTGCCACGGTAGAGAGTGGCCGAGGGCAGCCACGCCACGGCCCCCAGCACCACCGCTGTGGGGGGGGGGAAAGGAGGTAGCCTGAGAAGGGGGCGGGGGACACCCAAGCGCTCCGCATTCCTAGAGGGGGGAGGAGGGGGTGGCATCACTAAGCCTTCCCTCCTCCCTCCAGGGGAAGGCTGGAGAGACTAAGGGCATGGATGACCTTGAGGGCAGTTATGGGGTGGCCTGGGGGGAACCTTAATCAAGTGCCCCTAAAACCCTTCGGAGGGGCCAAACTGCCACAAGGCCGAACAAGGGAAGAGTGGCCGATAGAGGGACTCTTCTGGAATTTGGCAGGTTATTATGGTGACCCGTCTCTCTTTCCTGACTGGATGGACTCCAATTATGGCCAATTACTGGGGAGTTATCTAAATCTGTGGCCGCGTGACAGAGGCTCCACAGCCCCTGGGAGGACTTGACCTCCGCAGATCCCAGCCAAAGAGAAACCCCACAACCGCTCCACCAAATCTGGGACCTTCTGGGGAAATCGGTTTAGCTGGACTGGCAGGGAAGGGGGTCTTTAACGGGACGGTCGGGAACCCCGCTGGCCCCACACACCCCAGAAGGCCACAGGGCCCAGGTCAGCTCGGGAGGGGGAGCGGAGGGACTACCTTGGGACTTGACCTCCACGCTGACCGCCTCGGAGCTCAGGGTGGCCAACGGATGCAACTCGGTGCTTGGAGATCGCGAGAAGGCCTGCACCTGGCAGCGGTACGAGCCCACGTCTGACGGACGGCTCGACTCGATCCGCAGCAGGAAAGCGCCGGGGGGAGAGGTCAGCTTCTGCAGGGAGAGGTGCCGGGTGCCCACCTCGCGGTTGGCGTAGTTAGGGCCCAGGACGAGCCCTCCGCTGGCCTCCAGGCGGGCGACCAGGTGCCCCTCGCTGGTGGCCTCCTTCCTCTGCTCCCAGCTGACCGCAAAGGCCACGTGGGGCAGAAGGAGGCTGGACCCCCCGGAGACGTTGCAGAAGAGCTCCAGGGACCCTCCGGGTCTGAGCAGGACTCGGGCCGGGCCGGCAGACACGGAGAGCTGCCCCACTGGAAGCGAAGCACACAAAGGGAGGAAAGGGAGTCGGGGGCCCAGAGGGGAGGGGCCACAGCCCCCCACCCTGTCCCCCATGTGCCCTGCCCCACTGATAGGCAAAGTGCAAAGTGGTCGGAACCGGTAGCGGGAGATGCCGGCAGGGCCCCTGCAGAGAGGGAGACAGAGCGCCCCCTGGGAAAATGAGCAAGGGGGGGCTCCATGAAGGAGGGCTGTTTGGGGCGGGGGCAAACCCACCTATGCGTTGAACGGAGACATCGGCCAGGGCTACCCGCTTCTCGGTGATCTGCTGCCAACTGCCATCAGGATCCTGAATCCACTCCGCAGCGGTGCAGTGGTAGGTCCCGGAGTCCTCTGGCCTGAGCCGCTCCAGGGCCATCTGGTACTTCCAGCCGCCCAGCTTGTTGAGGGAGAGCTCCCGGGCTAGGCGCCGGGGGGCAAAGCGCCCAGCCGCCTCCAAGGCGAAGTCCCGCCGCAGCCCGATCACTTCCTGCTGCAGCCGAGGACTGCCGGGCGCGGAGACGGTGAAGGAGGCCGAGAGGTGGGTGTGCTGCTGGGTCCCGCTGGCCACCGCGCAGGTGAGCAGCAGGTCTTGGCTCTCCAGAAGCACCATCTGCGCAGGGGGGGGAACCCCCCGGCCCCTGAGAGGGGGCTCTGCACCAGAGGGAGGGGCGGCGGAGACCGAGAGCTGGTCGGGAATAACTGCGCGGGGGTGGGGAGCAGAAGGGATGCCGTCAGTTCTGCAGAACCAGGTGAGGGAGCCCCTCCCCACCGTCCCCCTGGAAGGGGAGCCAGACTGGAAAGGGGTTCCCCCTCTTCTCAAACCTTGGTTCCACCCGAGGCCAATCTGGGAGCTGGGCCCTCCCCCACGCGCCTGGTGGTGGTCAGGCAGGAAGGGGAGCAGAGGGAAGAGGCTGCTCCCTATGAACCGCCACGGCCAAGACACGCCCCCCCCCCAGCCTGGGCAGGACTCTCCCCCCGCAACATCGTGATGGCAGACGTACCTCTCACCTCCACCTTGGCGCTGTAGGTGCCCTGGTATTTGGGGTCCGTGGTGGGCGTGTAGCACTCATAGACGCCCGCGTCCTCCCTCCGGAGCGCCCTGACGCGCAGTTCCACAGCGTCGCCCCGAAGGCGCAGGATGGAGACGTTGCCGGCCTGCACTCGGGCCCCAAAGACGGCATAAGGGAAGTTGGGGTCCCGCGTGCTGATCATGCCGATGGAGATGTCGGGGGCCGATGGGCGGTACAGGAACCACTCGAACTGCTGCAGGGAAGGGCCCTCGAACTCGGAGACGTTGCAGGGCAGGGCCAGGGTGGAGCCTTCCACGCGGTACAAAGGCCCCGGGGGCAGCTGCACCTTCCTGGCACTGCCGAGCTGGGCTGCGCGGGCAACGGAGGCGGGTTAGCCAAGCGGCTCTGAGGGACGGATGAGCGGAACCATGGGGGCCCTGGCTGAGGAGGAGGGGGCCCATCCCACCTGGGGGGAGCTGGGGGGGGCTTTTGCAACCGGGAAAGAGCCCTAGAAATTCTTGGGAGGCTTGGAGGGTGGTTGGCGCATGGCCGTCCCCAAAGGTTGCCATCCCTCTGGGCCAGGCTGCCTTTTGCAGGACTACTGCAGCTGCCCAGGGAGGTTCTACTGGAAGCAGCCTGGAAAGTACCTGGGAGGCCCCGCCCACACCTGGCCAGCCATGCGCCCCCCCCCCCCCCACAAGGCCTCCTTCCTGCCAATGGGAAGAACAGGCAGAAGAGCCGGTGGAGAGGGCCGGCCCGCCTTCTGGCACAAGGGACTCCCCTCGTTGGCTAGGTGCACGCGCGGCCTTCCTGGGCAAAGCCCCGGCCTGGCTCCTCGCCCGCCTGCCGGGAAGAAGGGCCGGGCATTGGGGGGGGGGGCTGCAGAGGGAACATCCCCGCCCTTCCCCAGCGGACCACGCCAAGGCGGCCGTTGTGACTGGCCAGGCTGCGGGGGGAGCCGGATCGGCCCTCAAAGGCTCCGGATCTGGGCGGGGCGAGACTCGGGCTCCCCCAGACGCCCCCCGGCAGCGGCGCCCCCTGGCCCGGACCGGATTCAAGCGCCTTGGGGGGGGGGGGCGGAAGGGCGCGCGCGGGAGACCCAGCTGAGGCCGCCTCCCGCCCCGCCCTTCCCGCCCTTCATCCCGCCGCAGCTGCTGGCCGAGGCCACGCTCGCGCCCCGGAGGACCCCCCCCCCGCCCCCCCCCCCACCAGCCCTGCCACGCACCGGCCCAAGGGAGGAGGAGGAGGAGCAGGCGGAGGAGGCGGCGGCGGCTGAGCGCCCGCGCGGGAGCATCCATGGCATCCAGAGGCGGCGAGACTGGCCCCGCCTCCGCCTGCGCGCCCGCAGCCCAGACCGGCCGTGCCGCGCGCGCCATCCGAGCTGCTCGGAGAGAGTCCGGCGGCGGCGCTCTGTGCATGCTCAGGAGCCTCCGTCCCCGAGCCGTGCAGCGGCCCCCGAGGTCCCCCAGGGGGCGCCAAAGGCCGGCGCGGAGGCAGCGGTTCTCCGGCAGGAACGGGGGGGGGGGGCGGAAGCCGGCCGAAGGAGGGAGGACAGTGGGAAGCCCTGTTGCCTTTTTTTAAAAAAATAATTTTTATTTGAATTCCTTACGAAACATAGTAACTGAAGATAAACATGCTTACATTTACAAAGTACAAAAATACAAATAAACAACCCAAAAATCCCACAAAAAACAACGGCAACAACAATACCTAACAAAAACAAATTACAAAGAATGTATCGTTCATATCCTCGAGTGAAGAGGGAAAATACAATTTCTTCTATTATCAAATAATTTTCTGGTAAATACAATCGGTATTCACTATTAATCATTTTGGTTATCCATATTTTATTTATTATCATTTATTTCTTAGCCGCCTTCTGTACACTCTTTATTAAATATTTAATTTCCTAAAAAAATTGTTTCCATATAACCACTGTATACATATCGTACCGAATCTGTTATACCGAAAAGAAAAAACCATAACAAATTGTTATTATTGTGTTTTAATTTGAACTTTCATTCCTTCTCTTGAACCAATCATAAAAAGAATTCCATGTTTTATAATAATCGGAGTCTTCTTTATTTTTTAATTTAAGGGTTAAAGCATCTGGTTCTGCACAATCCATAATTTTTTTGAGTATTAGTGAGTCGTTCGGTAGGTTGGGTTGTTTCCAACATTGGGCTACCGCCATTCTGGTTGCGGTCAGTATATGTATCATTAAATAATATTTATCTTTGTCCATTTTCTGATCTATAATTCCTAAGAGGTCTTCTATTTATTTTAATTTGAAGTACATGCATTATCCATTTTTCTATCTTAATCCAAAATTTCTTTATTTCTGGGCAGGTCCACCAGATATGATAATAAGTCCCCTTGTTTCCCCTGTACATCTGAGCTAATCTTGCTGGAGGGAGGGGCCATCTACAGTACATTGTGTATAGGTTTTCCCTATATGTTGTGGATTTTGTTAATTTATAATTTTTAGGCCAGATTGTATCGCACTTGTCTAAATTTACGCTATAACCCAAATTCCTACTCCAACTATGGATATTATTCTTGACTATATAATCCTCTATTTGGATATTATGGATATTATTCTTGACTATATAATCCTCCAACCCCGGCGCCTTCCAAGTACTGTGGAATTTCAATACGGACTGCCAGCCGGGAGCCTTTGTCTGTGGAACTCCCAGCCTCAAGGTGGGACCGTTGCCACCAGCTGAGCAGCAAAGAAGAAGGTGTTCCGAAGCCCCCCAACTTCAGTGGCCCTGGCCGACCCCACTGAGATGACGGAGGAGAGCGGATGAAGGTCTCCCCCAGCCCCCCTCCGCCCCCACCCTTGTCTTAAGACTGGCCCACTGACTGCTCCTGGAATCAGACTGGGACATGCAGAGCTTGGCCCCCGCCTCTCCCCCCCACGACCAACCCTGCGAGGGAGGCCAGATCAAAAGCTGCCCCACAGGGAGTCTCCCCCAGACACCTCCCCCCCCCCCCGGTGGGTGGCCCCTCAAAATCAGCCCCCCCCCCGTCATTGTTAGCAGCCCCAGATTGGCCTTCCGAGGGGGGGGAGAGAGCCCTCCCCCCTTGTAAGGGTCTCTGAGGAGGGGGAACCCAGCAGGGGGCTCCAACTTCAAGAGGGCGGGGCTCAATCCCTGGCTGAGGAATTCTGGGAGTTGAAGTCCAGAGGTCTTAAATAGAGAGGAGCATTTTGTTGTTGTTGCTGCTGTTGCCAAGGCTCGAGAGGGAGGGGCTGGTCTCTCACACAAGACACACAACACACACACACACACACACACACACACAAGAGGGCCTGTGTCTCTTAGGCCCCTCCCCTGCGGTGGACTTGGCTCCCTTGTCGCAGCAGCGTTTATTGACACAGCTTGGGAAGAGCTGTGGGGGACCGAGGGACCAGCCCCCCCCTGCATTCCTTCCCCTCCAGCTCCCCCCTGCCCCCCCCCAGCCAGCCTCTGCGTTTCCCAGGTTGCAGAAGGGGGGGAGGCAAGGCTGCCAGGTTCCCTTGACGATGGGGAGGGCTGAGCTGCAGCCCCACTTCCACGGCAGAGAAGGGCCGGGGGGGGAGGCGGAAGGGGGCCGTTCCCCCAGTGAGGAGCTTTAGGGCCGATTTCGGGGTGCCCCCTCTCTGCAGCTGAGCCCTTGCCAAGGGGGGATGGGCACCCGAGCTGCGGCTTTGGGGCTGCCCCCCCCCCACGCCTGGCAGGTGCAGCCGGGACGCTTTGTGTGCCTGCCCCCCCTCCTGTCCTCCTTCCATTCCGGCCGCTTGGGGACATTGGCAGGAGACGGGCGAATGGCTCCCGTTGGCCTGCCAGGAACCAGGTCCCCCCCATTCCCCCCTCCCGGCCTTTTTCCATTCGGATTCCGCAGCTCCCTCTGGGAAGGACGGTGGGGGCCCAGATCCGCTCCGGCTGAGCCCCCCCAAGGCTGGATCCCTCAGGCCCCCAAGGGTCATGTGGGGGGGCAGAATCCCTTTTCCCATGGAAGGAGGCCTCCAGAGGAACCAGGGCAGGAAATGGCGGTGTCTCTCTTCACATAACGTGGAAAGGTTTTTCCTTGGGGGGGGGGGCGCGATGTCTCCTTTCTTTCTGCATTTACAAGCAGCCCAAGGAGGCCCCCTCCCCCCTCCCCCCTCAGGCTAAAGGGGGGCTCTGGGGGGGGGGGAGACCTCGGCCCCTCTTTCCGGGACCCCTGCCTGGCTGGAGCCTCTTGGGGGGAAACGGTGCTGGGGGGCCGACCCCTCAGTGCTGGGGACTCGGGTCTGGGGGCCCCCCTTTTCTGAAAAAGAGGATTTGCTTCTGTAAATGCAGAGAGGGAGGGGCCTTCCAGAGGTTCAGCAGCTGCAGCTTCTGAGGCAGAAGCCCCCAAACGTGGCCCCTTTAAGGCTCATGGACTTCAATTCCCAGAATCCTCCAGTCAACAGAGTTGCAGCACAGCTGGCTGGAGAATTCTGGGAGCTGACGTCCAGGAGCCTCAAAGTTCCCAAGTTTGAAGACAGACCTGCTCTCTCTCTCACCCCCCCCTCAAATAGGGTTTTTCCTGAGGGTCCCACACCTGTGGAGGGCACAGCTGTCCCAAAGGCCTCTGGGCTCCCCCTCCCCCCTCCCTCCCCTCCGTCCTGGCCGGAGGAAGGAGCCTCCTGGCAGGGTTTTCCGCTGACTCGGCAGCCTTTGCGGGTCCTGGTTGCACAAACAATCACACAGGGGAGGGGGCAGGGGGCTCCCGCCAGGAAGAAAGCCAGAAGGGCCCGGAAGGGGGCCGCTGGTGTCCAGAACAAAGCAGCGGGTGCTTCCCCGGCCAGGAGAGGCTGGGCCAAGTTTTGTGGGTCTCAGTGGGGGGGGGGGACGAAGCAGCATCAACAATCAACAACCACTTCCCAGCCTCTGCTTCTCCCCCCCCTCCCCACGGCATTTTATAACATAGGAAAAACCCAGTCCTGAGTCAGGAGGGGGGGGGGGAGCTGCCTTTGGGGCCCTCCAAGGAAGCCCCCCCCCAAACACACACACACAGTCTGCCTCTTGCCTGGGACCCTCTGCTTGGCATGGAGGGACACACCCAAAATGACCCTCCATCTGAGAGCACGAGGGACGCTGGCCCTTCCTGGCCAAGACCCCCCACGGCCCCAGCAAAGGAGCCTGGCCCCACTGGGGAAACTGAGCAGGGCCCCTTCCACCAGGGCCCCGAAGCCCTCTGCACCCAGGGGGCCCCGTTGCCCAGCAGCTGGGAGGCCGAGGGGAGCCCCCCCTCCCACCCCATCTCTTCCCAAGGGGGGGGAGGGAAGGAAGGGGGCAGAGGTTCAGCCGTGTCCAGTGGAATATTTGTTTGCCTGAAGTTTCCTTGAAAAGGGAAGTGAAGCTTGGCAATCAGTAACACAAAAAGGTGACCTGTTTTTCCAAAGGTAGCTGCACACCTGACACACACACACACCAGGTGCAGCTTAATGCCGAGGGGCTCACTCCTGGCGGAGGCACAAGGGCTCCCTCTGGGAGGCGCAGGGCCTCGGTGGGTGCGAGAGTGGCCCCCAAGTGAAAGGGCTCCCAGGGTTTTTCCTTTCTGCCCTCGGAAGGGGCATTAAAAAGAGATTTGGAAATAAACGAAGGGGCCTCCGAGTCCCTGGAGCTAAATCCCCCTGGAGCAGCAGGAAGGGCCAGGTCTCATTAAAGGCAGGAAAATGTCCCCCCCCCCCAGAAAAGCCTTCTTAGACGCCTCCCGCCCTCCCCTGCACTTCCCTCCAGCCACACACACACACACACACACACACACACACCTCCCACCACGGGGGCTGGCCGGGAGGCCCCCACGGCTATCGGGCCTGCAGGGCAGCCATTCCAGAAGAGCTCAGCCCCCCCTCCCCACAGAAGCAGCCTCGGATGCCTCCAAGGCTTGCCTCCGCCCCCCCTTCCCTGGGCACTCAAGCTCTGGCCTTGCTCTGGTTCTCCTGCCAGACTGCCTGGGCGGAGAAGGGGGGCTTGACCAGCGCCCCTTGAGGTTTGGGGCTCAGCACCCGTGGAACTTTCTTGGAGCTGTGGGGCCCCGGAAGGAGCAGCCGTGGGGGCGCTTGGCCCAGCCGTGGGTCTGCCGGTTCGCCCCAGTTCAGGCAAGCGGGTGGAGGCGGTGGACGGAGGCAGGACGGACGATTCACCCAGGCCCAGAGCCGCTAGGAGCCAGGGGGAGTGGGGCCCATGGAAGGAGGGATGGAGATCCCAGAGTCCCCAAGGGGGGGGGTGCCCTCGGATGACTGTGGCTGACCCCCGGAGAAGACACAGCCATTTCAGAAAGGCTGCCCCCCCACACACACACAACCCCCCCCCCCCCGATCAGGAATCCTCTGAAGAACAACCACACAAGGGAAGCTCTTCGCACCGCCTGCCCCAGAGTGGCCCCTCCGGACCTCCGAGGCAGAGCTGCACAAGGGCCCAAGTGGGGTCCCAAGGGCTGGTGGAGACCCCCTGAAGAGGTTGGGGCTGGGCCAGTCCAGAGGGCCCCCCAGAGCAGGCTCAGGCCCCGCTGAACCCCGAGACTGCCCAGGGCGTCTGTGAAGGCCAGCCCAGAGTTGGCACGCGGAACTGCCCGCTGGTGATTGGTGACCGTGGGCAGCCCTCTTTTCTTCAGCTGGGCAGGGGCCGCGGTGCCAGGAGACGGGACTGAGCCAGTGGGCAGAACCAGCTCCTGCTCTGGGAAAGAGCCTCCTGGGGGTGGGAGGGGGCGAGCCTGGGAAAAGGGGGAGGGTCCGTGGGGGGAGGAGCCTCCCTCCCTTCAAGATCCCCTTTCAGCCTTTCCGTCCAGAGAGCGCGAGAGAGCCGGCCAGACCAGCAGAGCAGGAGCTATTTAAGGAAAGGGGGACTCCACTGCCATCCAGCCGCCCGCTTGGCCCTCTCACTCCGGCCACAATGGGCAAAGGGGTAAGTGAGAGCCGGGCAGCCCAGTGGCCCCGGAGCAGAGCTAGTGGCCCCAAGGCTCCCCTCTCCTCTTTGCCCCCCCCCCCAAGAACCCTGCCCGCTGCTTCCCAGCCCCACTGCCCGACGGTGCTGTCAGAGGCCCCAGCTCCACTGGCAGGAAAGTCCGGCTGACCCCCCCCCCCCGAGACCTGAGTGACACCGGCTGTTGGTCTCCCCTCCCCCCCGGGGTCCCTGCTGGGCTCAGCTGCCGGAGGTCTCCTGCACCCAACGCCCCCTGGCCTCAGCAGGTGGGAGGTCCAGAACCCCCACAAGAGTGCTTGGGGGTCACTGGCAGCATCCCGACCCTTCGGCCTGACTCTGGGGTCACCTAGGCTCCTCTCCCCCTCTGTGTGGGGGTCCCGGGGGCAGCTGAAGGGCGACCGAGGGAGATGTGGGGGGCGGAAGGGTGCCTGCCCTCTTGGGATCGGAATCAGTGGGGAGTCAGCCTGGACTCTGAGGGGGGGGACTGCAACCCACCCCCCAAAACTAACGCAGGACCGACTGGGCATCAACTTGGAGGCACAGATCCCCCCCACCCCCCAAGACCCAGTTCCAGAGCCAGCCCCCTTTCCTGGCACGGGGCAAAGTCCCCCAGGGGGTCCGCAGGTGAGGCTGCACCTGGGCCTCAGGTGGGGAAGGAGCTCTCCCTCCCACCTTCACCTCCACACCTGCCCGGAGGAGCCCCCAGCCCCACATTTGGACTGGGGATTAAAGTTGTCCGGGATCTGGGGAAGACACCCCCCGCCTGACCCATGGATTGGGGCACAGGTCTGCCTCCCCCCCACCTGGGACCTGGCAGAGATGGGGCAGAGAAAGAGGGGAGCAGCCCCAGGAAAAACTCTGGGACTTTTCCGCCTTGGGGAGGAGGAGGCCGTGGGGGGGGGACGACTGCTGGGACAGGAAGGCCAGGAAGGCTTTGCCCCCCCCCCCTGACCCTGGGATGACCCTCCCCCCTTGAAGAAGTGGACAGCTTTAGCAGAGAGGGGGCAAGTCCACAAACCCTCTGCCTAGAAGGGCCTCTGTGCCCGGGGCAGCTGCTGACCCCTGAGGAGGAGGAGGAGGAGGAAGGGGCCCACTCAGCTCCCGCGTGGCAGAACTGGGACTTTGGCCTCCGGATGGCGCTCCTGGCCCTTCCGGTGGGCTCTTTTGGGGGGGGCAGAAATGCCAGGAGGGGGGCAGGGGGGCCAGGCAGTGCAAATGGTTCTGGGGGAAGCAGAGCAGGAAGCCCCGTGGGGAGGGGGGCAGGGGGCACAGGGCCAGGAAAAGGACCCCCCCCCACACACACACAGCTTCAGCCCCCCAAGGGAGGCAGCCCCCCCTCCCTGAGGCCCTCATCCCTCCTGTCGTGGGCCCACCATGTCAGTGGCCTCTCCTCCCCCCCCCCCAGACCGGGCGAGAGTTGGCCCCCCCCGGGCCCCACGGCCGAGAATGGTGGAGGGAAGAAGAGGCAGAAGGAGAAGGAGCTGGACGAGCTGAAGAAGGAAGTGAACCTGGTGAGGCCCCCATCGCCCCCCCCTTGGCTGCCCCCTGGGGGAGGACTGGGGGGGCTTCCTCTCTGAGACTCTCTGGGGGGGCCTCCTCCTCTCTTGGGCCAGGATGACCACAGACTCTCCCTGGACGAGATCAGCCGGAAGTACCAAGTGGATCTTTCCAAGGTGAGACCCCCACCCCGTTTCCCTCCCTCCCTCCCTGGGTCTCCCTCCCTCTCTGCCCCGTGCAATCCCGGAAGCCCCCCTTGGGCTGAATGAGGGGGGGGGGGGTCCTTCTGATTTGTGGGAAACACTTTGGCCTCTTCGATCGGACGTGGTCAGCACTTCAAGCGTTTGTTCTTTCTCTGGGTGGTTTTTCCTTTCTCCCTCTCTGCACCCCCTCGACCCCCCCCTGAACCCCGGCAGGGCCTGACCAACACCCGGGCGGCTGAGATCCTGGCCCAGGACGGGCCCAACGCCCTGACGCCCCCGCCCACCACCCCGGAATGGGTCAAGTTTTGCCGGCAGCTTTTTGGGGGCTTCTCCATCCTGCTGTGGATCGGGGCCATCCTGTGCTTCCTGGCCTACGGCATCCTGGCCGCCATGGAGGACGAGCCTTCCAACGACAACGTGAGTCCCCAGGGGCCACCCAAGGGCCGGTGCAGGAGCCCCCCGCACTCGGGGGGCTGTGGGGCAGCAGCTGACCCAAGCCAAACAGGGGAAGCAGCCCCTCTGCAGGCCCCCCTTTCCACTGGACACACTGGGGGGGTGCAAGCTGGGAATTGAGGGGGTTCAAAGGGCTCCAGGCTTTACTGGCTGCGTGACCCCCAAAGTTCTCCCCACTGGGGACTCATTCAGCCTCTCTGCCAACACACAGCCGGGGGGGGGGGGGGGCGGCGGGGGGGGCAGCTGGGCCTGGTGCTATGAGGTCTCTTCACTGCCCTGACTGAAAATAGCTGGAAGCCCTTTTGGGGCCAGGGGGGGGCTGTGGGAGTGGGGGGGGCTGTGGGAGTGGGGGGGCTGTGGGAGTGGGGGGGGCTGTGGGAGTGGGGGGGGCTGTGGGAGTGGGGGGGCTGTGGGAGTGGGGGGGGGCTGTGGGAGTGGGGGGGGCTGCCTGGACCGAGAGGAGACCCAGCGTAGCAGAGGATCCCAGTTAAGGGTGAGCAGAGGACCCCCTCCAGAATAAGGAGGGGAGGAGTCTCACACCAGCCCCTCCCTCACTGCACACCAGGGGGTGGAGCATTTGCCAGAGCCCCCCCCCCCCCCAAAAAAAAAGGCTGAGGTCCTGCATCTTTAATCCTCTTATGGGTTTTTCCCTCTGAAAATGGGGGTTCGGGGTTCAGCTCAACCAAGGGGGTCCCCCATGCGCACTCGGGCTGCCCCACTCGAGGCCGAGTCTTCCTCCTTGCCTGGGGGGGGGAGGAGAGGGGGGGCTGAGTTTCTCTGCACCTCAATCCGGGTGAGCAAAACCCCCAGTGGGGAGATTCTGGGATTCAGAGTGGAACGTGGGGGGGGGGGGCGAAGGAAAAGCCCCCCCTCAGCCAAATGCACAAGACCTGGTTTCATTCCTTTGGAGCAGGCATTCCTTTGAGGGGAGGGGGACAGTTCCCCCCTCCCCCAGTTAGGAGCCATTGGCAGCCAGTCAGTTCCAGCAACGGATCAGAAGAAAAACAACTTCTGGCTCCTTCCCAAGCCACACACACACACACACACACACACACACACACACACACACACACACCCCTCTGGGGAGACCCCCCCCTGCCCCAGTTCTCCCTGAGGGGAAAGAAGGAATGAGCCACTTCGGAGCCTTTTGGCCCAGCGGCCTCTGGGACCCAGGGCAAGAAAGCCCCCTGCCTCCCACTGGCTCTCTCACTCCCTGCGGTCAGTCGTGGCCCCGTATAAGAGCAGCCTGTGGTTGTGCTGAGACTACAACGCCCAGCAGCCACGGCCCCTGGGCTCAGCTGAGAGCTGCAGTTCCAGGCGGTCTCGGGGGCGGGGGGGGCACTGGGAGAAGATCAAGGGAGGGGGTTTGTCCCACTTGAGCCCCCCACCTGCCCCTCTTCCCTCCAGCTGTACCTGGGCGTGGTGCTGGCGGCCGTGGTCATCGTCACGGGCTGCTTCTCCTACTACCAGGAGGCCAAGAGCTCCAAAATCATGGACTCCTTCAAAAACATGGTGCCCCAGGTGAGACCCCTCCCCACCCGCAGGCTGGCCTCTGGGACCCCCAAGCAGCAGCCCCCCTGGGACCCCCTTCTTCCTGCCAGGGGAAGAGCCATGCCCCCCCTCCTGGACGGCCTCTCTCTCCCCCCCCAGCAAGCCCTGGTGATCCGGGAAGGCGAGAAAATGCAGATCAACGCGGAAAACGTGGTGGTGGGGGACATGGTGGAGGTGCGCGGCGGGGACCGGATTCCCGCTGACCTGAGGGTGATCTCCTCCCATGGCTGCAAGGTGAGGCCTCCCTTCCCCTCCCCCTCCACTGGCCCCGGATCTCCACGGCTGGCGTGGGCTGCCCCCTCCCAGGGACGCCCTGGGCCCTCGTGGCTCAGCCGGCCATTCCCGGCACTTCTCCCCTCCGGCACAGGTGGACAATTCCTCCCTGACGGGCGAGTCGGAGCCTCAGACACGGTCACCAGAGTTCACCCACGAAAACCCCCTGGAGACACGCAACATCTGCTTCTTCTCCACCAACTGCGTGGAAGGTACAGGCACAGGGGCAGCGTCAGAAGGGGCCTCCACCGGGGACCTGACTGGGGTGGGGGGCAGAGGACGTGCGCCCCCTCTTCCCAGGGGCCCCTGGCTGCCCTCCCCCTCCTCCCCCTCCAGGCACCGCCCGGGGCATCGTCATCTCCACCGGGGACCGGACCGTGATGGGGCGCATCGCCTCCCTGGCCTCGGGGCTGGAGGTGGGCCGCACCCCCATCGCCATGGAGATCGAGCACTTCATCCAGATCATCACGGGAGTGGCCGTCTTCCTGGGCCTCTCCTTCTTCATCCTCTCCCTCATCCTGGGCTACACCTGGCTGGAGGCCGTCATCTTCCTCATCGGCATCATCGTGGCCAACGTGCCCGAGGGACTCCTGGCCACCGTCACGGTAAGCGGCGCCCGCTGTTGGATTGTGGGGCCTCAGGAGGGGGAGGGGGCATTGTGGTGGAAGGGAGGGGGGCCCGGCGATGGGAGTGCTCTCGCCCGGATGTCCCTCTGGGCTCCTGGCTCCTCGAAGGTGGCACGGGCCCTGGGCCCTCCCCAACTGGACCCCTCCTCCTCCCCCCAGGTGTGCCTGACGCTGACGGCGAAGCGCATGGCCCGGAAGAACTGCCTGGTGAAGAACCTGGAGGCGGTGGAGACGCTGGGCTCCACTTCCACCATCTGCTCCGACAAGACCGGCACCCTCACCCAGAACCGCATGACGGTGGCCCACATGTGGTTCGACAACCAGATCCACGAGGCCGACACCACCGAGGACCAGAGCGGTGAGGGCAGGGGGAGAGCGCCTCTGAGCCTCTGCAGAGGGACGGCTTCACCCCTGGACCACTCAACGGCCCCCTTCCCTCCCCAGGGGGCAACGTTTGACAAGCGCTCGCCCACCTGGACGGCTCTGGCCCGCATCGCAGGGCTGTGCAACAGGGCGGTCTTCCGGGCGGGGCAGGAGACCGTCCCCCATCTCCAAGGTAGGCCTGCCTTTGGCCACTAGAGGGCAGCCTTGTCAAGCTCTCCAGGAAGCCCCTCTGCCCAGACTTGGATGGAAGGCCATTGGGAGATCCCCAGACGGAGGGGGCAACGCAAAGGCTCTGAGGAGCTGCCTGGTCCACTTCCTGGCCAATAACCCCCCCCCTTGGGGAGTATCCCCAAAGTCATCAGGGGCCGAGCTGGCCTGGAGGGAGGCTTCCCCTCCCTTTGAGTGTAGCAGGGCTGGATTGTGTGTGTGTGCGTGTGTGCGTGTGGGGGGGAATGGTCTGAGTGGCCCCGCTTCCCTCAGAGAGACACAGCCGGGGATGCCTCCGAGTCCGCCCTCCTCAAGTGCATCGAGCTCTCGTGCGGCTCCGTCCAGAAGATGCGCGACAGGAACCCCAAAGTGACCGAGATCCCCTTCAACTCCACCAACAAGTACCAGGTGGGGGGAAGCAGCGAGACGGTTGCTGGGGAGGTGCCGGGGGGGTGCCCCCCTCCTCCACCGCCACCAACAGCCTCTCTCCCCCCCTCCAGCTCTCCATCCACGAGCCGGAGGACAGGCCCAACGGCTACATGCTGGTGATGAAGGGGGCCCCCGAGCGCATCCTCGACCGCTGCTCCACCATCCTGCTGCAGGGACAGGAGGCCCCCCTGGAAGAGGAGATGAGGGACGCCTTCCAAAACGCCTACCTGGAGCTGGGGGGGCTGGGCGAGAGGGTGCTGGGTGAGGAGGGGTCCCCTGAGGGGGAGGGGGAGGGGCTGTGCTTGGGGGGGAGGGGGGGAAACAGATGGGCCGGGTGTGGCTGGACCCTCACGCGGCCCTTCCCTCCCCCCTCCCTCCCCGCAAGGCTTCTGCCTGTACTACCTGCCCGAGGACCAGTTTCCGCGCGGCTTCAAGTTTGACGCAGACGAGGTCAACTTCCCCGTCGACAACCTCTGCTTCGTGGGGCTCATGTCCATGATCGACCCCCCTCGCGCAGCCGTGCCAGATGCTGTGGGGAAATGCCGGAGCGCAGGCATCAAGGTGACCCGGCTGAGGGCACAGCAGGGGGGGTGCTGGCGGGAGCAGGGGGGCAGCCCCCCAGCAGGGCAGGGGACGACTCGGGACCTTCGGCTCTCTCCCGGCAGGTGATCATGGTGACGGGTGACCACCCCATCACGGCCAAGGCCATCGCCAAGGGGGTGGGCATCATCTCGGAAGGCAACGAGACGGTGGAGGACATCGCTGTCCGGTTGAACATCCCCATCAGCCAGGTCAACCCCCGGTAGGTCAGAGCCCCCTCCCCCTGCCCCCCAGCAGCCGGCCCGGCCCTTCGGGGCCCCAGAACGGCCCCCCGCTCATGCCGCTTGGCGTCTCTCCCACAGGGAGGCCAAAGCCTGCGTGGTCCACGGCTCCGACCTGAAGGACATGCCTGCCGGTCACCTGGACGAGATCCTGAAGAACCACACAGAGATCGTCTTTGCCCGCACGTCCCCCCAGCAGAAGCTGATCATCGTGGAGGGCTGCCAGAGGCAGGTGGGGCCATGCGGCTCTTTTGGGCAGGCAGGAGGGACCCTCAGCCCAGCCCAGGCCCCGTGGCTGCACCCATCGCTTCGTCCTGGCTTCCAGGAGGGGCCCCCAGGGCCGGGCTGTCCTGTCGTTGGCCTGGTCTCCTTGCCGGGGTCTGAAGCCAGGAATGGGGGGCTCGAGGCAACTGCAGGCATCACCCCCCCATCCCCACCGTTGACCCTCCCCCACGGCCCTGCAGGGGGCCATTGTGGCTGTGACCGGGGATGGGGTGAACGACTCCCCCGCCCTCAAGAAGGCCGACATTGGCATCGCCATGGGCATCTCCGGCTCGGACGTCTCCAAGCAGGCGGCGGACATGATTCTCCTGGACGACAACTTTGCCTCCATCGTGACGGGGGTGGAGGAAGGTGTGTGACCCACACGGGAGCCCACGGCGGGGGTGGTGGGGTGCCAGGGAGTTGCCTGAGGGGGGAGGATGTCCTGCCACTCTCCTGCCTCCTCCGACAGGCCGGCTGATCTTTGACAACCTGAAGAAGTCCATCGCCTACACGCTCACCAGCAACATCCCCGAGATCACCCCCTTCCTCCTCTTCATCATCGCCAACATCCCCCTGCCCCTGGGCACCGTCACCATCCTCTGCATAGACCTGGGCACCGACATGGTCAGTGAGGCCGCCTCCTCCCTCGGGGGCTCCCCAGCCGATCTCCCCGTCTGGGGGACTCACCGCCTCCCTCCCCCCTCCCTCCCGCCACCACAGGTGCCCGCCATCTCCCTCGCCTACGAAGCGGCCGAGAGCGACATCATGAAGAGGCAGCCGAGAAACCCCAAGACGGACAAGCTGGTCAACCAGCGCCTGATCAGCATGGCCTACGGGCAGATCGGTGAGCCCGGCCTCCGGAGGGGGGGGCAGCATCAGGGGAGGGGGCCCCTCTCCCGGTGGGAGCTAAGGGGGCGTGTCTCCCTCCCCAGGCATGATCCAGGCCCTGGGGGGCTTCTTCACCTACTTTGTCATCCTGGCCGAGAACGGGTTCCTGCCCACCACGCTGCTGGGCATCCGCCTGGACTGGGATGACCGCTCCAAAAATGACCTGGAGGACAGCTACGGCCAGGAGTGGGTCAGTCGAGGGGGGCCTGCAGGGGGAGGGGCAGACGAGGGAGCCTGTCTGCCTCTCCAGGGGGCCCCCAACGGGCGCTGCGTCTTCCCTCCTGCCGGCAGACGTACGAGCAGCGGAAGGTGGTGGAGTTCACCTGCCACACGGCCTTCTTTGCCAGCATCGTGGTGGTCCAGTGGGCCGACCTGATCATCTGCAAGACGCGACGGAACTCCGTCTTCCAGCAGGGCATGAAGTGAGCAGGGCGCCTGCCGCGGGTGGGACGGAGTGTCTCTGGGGGAACCCTCCTTAGCCTGGGCACCGAGGCCCCCAGAGCAGCCCGGATGTAGACTGCCCCTGTCCACCCCCCTGAGGGGACCTGCCGCCTCTGAGCCTCCATCTCTTGCCCCCCCCTCCCCACAGGAACAAGATCCTGATCTTCGGCCTCCTGGAGGAAACGGCCCTGGCTGCCTTCCTGTCGTACTGCCCGGGGATGGGTGTGGCCCTCCGGATGTACCCCCTCAAGTGAGTGCAGCCCCTCCTCTTCTCCCCACCCCCCTCACGTCCCCTGCGTCCCCCTCTGACCTGCCTCCCCCTCCCCCCCTTGCAGGGTCACCTGGTGGTTCTGCGCCTTCCCCTACAGCCTCCTCATCTTCCTCTACGACGAGGTCCGGAAGCTTCTCCTGCGACGCTACCCGGGGGGTGAGTGCCCTTCCCCCACAGCTGTCCAGCCCCCTCCCCTCCCCCAAGGCCCCTGGTCTCCCAGCCTCTTTGCAGACCCATGGGCTTTGGAGTCCTGCCTGGGGAAGAAACGGTGGGGGCTTTGCAACCTGAGGCTGGTTTGGGGGCAGCCTGGGGGGGGGGTTGATGCAGACTTGCTGCTGGCAGTTCTCTCGCCCCCCCCAGACCCCCCACCCTTTGTCTGGCTGCTGACCCTCTGCTTTCCTTCCTTTGCAGGGTGGGTGGAGAAGGAGAGCTACTACTGACCCCAGAGAGGAGGAGGAGGAGGAAGGCAGCCCTTCGGATCCAGCCCCTCTCCCGCAGCCTGTAGCCCAGACAGTAGCTGAAAGATGCAATAAATATAATCCTGCCTTCCCTGCCCTCCCCACACGGCTGCTTCATTCGGGGGGGGGGTCCAGAGATGGGGCTCAGCCCCTGCAGAAGGCAGCCCCACGGCTGGCAAGGGGGCTCAGGGAAGGAGGGCGGAGATGGGGCAGCTGGACCTTGGGACCAGGGAAGGGACCACTGCGGAGGCCCCTGGGACCACTCACTGGGAGGGCCCCCGTCTTCTTTGGCCCCGCCCTGTCCTGGGTGGGTGGGAACATCCGAGCGTCCCCCGCTTCCTCAGGGTGTTGGCCGTAGACGTCCGAAGAGAAGGAACCTCTGCGTTATTTGGGAACTGGGGGGGCAGGAGGGACTCAATTCCCTGGATGGGCTGCTGGGGGTCCATGTGGCCACTTGACCAAAGAGAGGAGGGGGCCCCTCTGCTGACCCCCACGGGAGGGGCCATGGAAGGACCCCCACTTCCTCCCCTCCTCCTGCAGGGGTCTTGGGGCCCGGGGCCTCTGGGAAAGGAGAGCCAGGCCGTAGATTAAAGGGAAGTTGGTGGGTCAGCAGAAAGGGCCAAAATAGCCCCCGCTGACTTCAGCTCAGCCCGGCCACATCTGGCACCCATTCAAAGGCGGATTAAAATAACGGCAGCTGCTGGACGGCCGGACTGGGCTAAAAATAGCCACCGGGACATAACTTGCCTTAAAGACAGACGAAAGCCCAGCCTTGCACCTGGCCGGCCCCTCCCGGGCCCCAATCCTCAGAGGGGCAGTGCCCCAATTTTGGGAGGACGTTGGGGGACACCCCGCGATGGGAACTGGGGAGATGGGAGACCACCGTCTCCCCCTTCAATTTCAACCCACATCGAGTGATGACTCCTCTGTCCACTTCCCCTTGGACCACAGTAAACGTGACCGCAGGGAGGGGGGTCTTGGCTCTGCTCCTCTGCCCCACAGAGAAATTCCTGGGTTTCACCCCCCAGGTGGAGACTCCAAGAGGGGGGGGGATGTGGGGGAAGCTTACAGGGGGGAGAGGGGGGTCCAGGACTCTCTGGCAAAGAGGCAGCGGATCCTGCCAGCCCCTCCACTACAGGCTAGGGAAGAAGTGGGGGGGGGTCTTCCAGCCCCTGAACCCTGTGGAGAGACCGTCCCCCTTCGGTGCGGCAGATGAAACCAACGTCTCCCGTGACTGAACGTGGCAGGGGGGAAGGGAGGACCTGCCGGCTGCGGCCACATCTGGCGGGCAATGTGGAGGGGGGGCTCTGGGTCACCTCAGTGCCCCTGTCGTCTTCCCAGGAAGAGCCGTCAAAGGAGGCTCTAAATCACAAGTGACAGCTGCCTGTTTGTACACAGAGCGTGTGGGGCGGAAGGGCTCAGGGACCCAGGCCAGCTCAGCTGGGGCAGGGCAGCCGGGGGGGCCGAGGCTCCACCCCACCATGGGCCCAGGCAGTGGTCTGTGGGGGGGGGCGAGAGCCTCGGCTGCCCTGCTGAGCCCTTTGCCAGGCTGGGCCCGCGGGGGTCTTCTGGTGCCAGCCAGGATGAGCAGGAGGCTGGGGGGGGGGGGGTGCCTCCCCCAAATGAACCCGAGGTCACCCCCAGCCCCTGACCTGTGCTCAGGCAAGGGGGAGCCTGGGGCCCAGCTGCCTTTCTCTCCTGGGGAGGGGGCTGCTTTCTCTGACATCTTTCTCTGGACTGCTTCTCCGCTTTAGAGGGAGGGACGGGCTTCCTAGCCCACGGTGGGGGGGGGCTCCTGGTGGAGAGGACCAGCGCATCCAGGTGGATGAAGGGGGCAGCCCAGGCTGCGGTCTCAGGCCCCCCACACCAGCTCACCGGGCGGCAGAGGGGCCCACAGGCAAAGGCTTACAGGGGGGGGAGCCCAGAATGAGAGAGAGCCTCCCTCCCCTGCCCCCCACAAGGAGGCTGCCTGCTCCTCAGAAGCCAAGTGGCCGGTCCTCTGCGAGGCCTGGCCCTCCGCCTGTGGTGCCCTGCAGCCTCCCCCTGCAGCCTCCCTGGCCGGAGACTCCTTGTCGGACGGAGGAAGCCAGCCGGGGATGCCAGGGAGGCCGAAGGAGCAGAAAGGCCCCCTCCCCCTCCACCCCAGACCCCTTACCTCACTGGCCCCTGTAACTCAAGAGCCCCCAGGCATCTGGCGCCCCCCCTCCCTGCCCGCCCCTCTCTAATTTCCCTGCCATCCGCACAAGGCGGTCTTGATTTACCTCCGAGTCATCTCCTCTTATTTTTAGCCAGGCCGTCTTGACCAGCTCCCCCCCCCCGCCTCCTTCTCGGCCCCCCTTCCTTAATATGGCGATGAGGAGAAGATGCCCTCCAAGGCGGGAGGGGGGAGGGGGAGGGAAGAGGGGGGGAAGCTGGAGGGGCCCATCGTGGGGGGGGGGTTGGGGGAGCCTGGGCCCCAGCAGCCTCCGTGCAAAAGGGGGTCCACGGGGGGCTTCAGGAGGGCTGGCACTCCCCACCGAGTGGCCCACTCCCACCTTCCCCCCATTGACATATATAGACAGGAGCGAGGGGTGGGGACGGTGCCAGCTATCTGTGGATAAGACGGCCCTCCGGCCCCAGAGCCCTCCCCCCCCCGGCCCAAGGGTCTTTTATGCGCTGCCTGGAGCTTGGCTGCTCTGCCTTTGCAGCTCCTCACCCCTCCGTGCGGTGGTCACCCTCCTCGGCCGTCCTGGGCACCCCGCCTGCATCCGCCCAGAGCCCCCTGCCCAGCCAGCGCCCGGCCCGGCCTGCCCCGCAGAGGGAGAGGGAGAGGGAGAGGGAGGGAAGGGTCTCGTCTCATCTCGGCTGAAGGAGCCCCCGGACGGAGGGCAGGATGAAGTGGCTGGGCCTGATCCTGGCCGCCCTGCTGCTGGCCTCGGCCGGCCCCATGGCCTCTGGCGAGGAAGGGCTGGACTTCCCCGAGTACGACGGCATCGACCGCGTGGTGGACATCAACGTGAAGAACTACAAGGGGGTCCTGAAGAAGTACGAGATCCTGGCTCTGCTCTACCACGAGCCCGTTGGGGAGGACAAGGCCTCCCAGAAGCAGTTTGAGCTGGAGGAGCTGATCCTGGAGGTAGGGGCCGGGGGGGGCAAATGTGGGGGGGGCACATCAGACTGGCCCAAGGAGGGGGGGCATCTCAGGCAGAGCACGGGGGCTCTGGGGGCTCAGGGGCAAGGAGGACAGGGGTGGGCTTGCCATCCCCGACTGTAGTAGTCTAGCAATCGGGGTGTGGGACGGGCATTTGAGAGGGTCAGTTGAGCCCCCTCATTTAAACAGCCCTCTAGGATGAGGCTTCCCTGACCGGCTGGGCAGCAGGCAACATGTTGGCAGGGGGCGCCAAGTGAGGTGGGGGGGTTCCTGCCCCACTGCTAGAGCTGCCCCCTGGCTCTTCCCAAGAGAGCTGGGACGTAACAGGGCTAAATTAGCCACCTCCAAAACTGGAAGGGGGTGTCAGCCAGGCCCACCTCCCTGGGAATGTTGCGGGGGGGGAGAGGGGGGCAGTGAAGCCAAAGGCAGGGAGGGGATGCTGTGGCCGCAGGCAGGGCAACCCTACAAATTGACCCCAGGGAGGCAGCGAGCAGGGCCATAAGAGGAATAGGGAGGAAAGGGGGTGGGAGGAAGAAGGGGGCAGGCAGACACCCCCCTTCGCTCCCCCGATTACGTCTTCAGGGCTGGGATTAACTGTGGCCTGGAGAAGGATTTTCATGCCACTAGTCCTCATGTCTGCAGCAATGTGTGTGTGTGAAGATGGGCAGGCAAAAGACCCCAACACCTGCTGGATCAGCCCAGAGACCCTGGCCCAGGAATCCGCTGGCTTTCTCCAGGGTCCTCTGTTAAGCCCACTGGCCCCTGGGCTCTGGGGTTGCCCGGCTCCAATGATCCCGACTGGACTGGACCCCCGCTTTGCCTCTGGAAGCCCCCAGGCCCGGCTCCTGCGCATGGCCGGTGGGGCCCTCCATGTCCACCTCCGGGGCCTGGACCACAAAGGACGGATCCCCTCGAGCGGGACTGGCTGACTCCGAGAGGGAAAGGGGTCCTTCCCGCTCAGCCCCCCAAGCGAACGAACTCTCCGTGGGGACTTTGAATGCAGCCCCTCAGCGCAGCTCAAGGAGGGCAGCCCGGCCCCTGAGTCCCTCCGCTCCTGTCCCTGGCTGGACGGCCAAAGGCACCGAGCACAGCTGTCCTTCCTTGCCTGGATTCAAGGTTAAACCCCTCCGGGGGAGACGAGGACCGAAGAGCCCCCCCCCCCCTTCAAGCTTTTGCACAGTTTGGGAGGCAGCTGGACTCTGGTGGAGCCGTTGCCGCCTTTAGATTAGAAACTCCGAGAAAGGAAGGGCAGCGGCTGAGGTTGAAGGGGGGGGGGAGCCCGAAAACCTTGAACAAATCAAGGCAGCTGATGGTTACGGTCTGGATGGGGGGGGTATTTGCATCGCTCTCTTGCGCAACACCTACATCCCCTGGGGGGAAGGGAAAGAGCAGCATCTCTGCATGTCCAGAGGGTCCTTTGCCAGCCACTTTCGAGGCGCTCCAATCGGAGGACCAGTTCGGGGGGGGGGCTGGCCAGGCGGCCATTGGCAAGTGGGGGTGTGTGTAAATTTCCGCCATCGGTTTGGGCAAACTGGTCCGAACTGTCAGCAACGTATCAAACGTCCTGCATCCTCTTCCCAGAAGCCCTTCAGGAAAGTCCCTGCGATGTTTTCATCCCCTCTCTTCTCTCTCTCTCTCTCCGCCCCCCCCCGCCCTCCCCCCGCCCCACTCTGGCCCCTCTCTCTCTCTCCCCCCCCACCCGACTCTGGCCCCCCTCTCTCTCTCCCCCACCCGACTCTGGCCCCTCTCTCTCTCTCCCCCACCCGACTCTGGCCCCTCTCTCTGCCCCTGTGGCTCTTTCTCCTAGTTAGCAGCCCAAGTCCTGGAAGACAAAGGGATCGGCTTTGGCCTGGTGGACTCGGAGAAGGACGCGGCGGTGGCCAAAAAATTAGGTAAGGACTGACCTCCCTTGGGTTAACCAGGCAGGAGGGTCTCCTCCCCCTCCCTCAGCTTCTGACTGTCTGACCGGAAGGAACGTCGGTGGCCACTAGGGGGCAGTCAAAGCTGCGGGGCTCCTTCAACGGACTGCTCCCCTCCAAGTCCGCCGTTCTCAGCCTTTCAAATGCCGGGACCCTTTATTAATACAGTTCCTCGTGTTGTGGTGACCCCCAACCATAAGTCTAGCGCCAATTCTCCCCACAGAGCTTGAAGCTGATTGGCAGGAAGGTCAAAGGGACACCCCCACTGTCAATGCCTGATTGGTCAGATGGCAAAAATATCTTCGGAGGCGCCAGAATAGAGGCTTCCGTTCCCAACACCAGGGGGAATTTCTCTTCTTAGGGCTCCACCTGCACTAAGTGGCCCTTCCCTTGGATGACCAGTCCAACCCTGGCCTGGGAGGGAGGGGCACCTCTGCAGAACCCGGCTGCCGCCCTCCGTGGTTTTTCCCAGGATAGTTTTTTAATCCCCCCCCAACTTAACAACATACGTCCATAACAACACATGGACCATCAACGCCTAACCATATTTTTATAACATTTCTCATATGAAACTTAACATCTTAAGTCATTTTTCAATTCATCACTAATTATTCCGTCTGTCTAAAAAGGAGGGAAAACAAACTAAAAAAAAAGAATTTTGAATAAATAAGCTGAAATATAATTTCAGGAACTAATTTTAATCTAAAAAGCAGCAAACAATTTTTCTTCATTTGTTAGTTCTAATCCTCATGTTCTTCAGCCTTAAACCCCATTTCAACCCTATTCTGATTTACATTTAAGTGTGGGTCACCTATTTATCTAATGCTGCCCCCTCTTCTCTCTTTCCCTCAATCATATTTCTCATTTCATTTATCTCTTTACTTTAATTATTTTATCCATTTTTATTTTCTATCCACTCATAAAATTTTCATAAAACTCCGAGTCTTCTTTAATTTTCATTGTGAGTCTATTTGTTTCCGCACGATCCACGTCCTCATTGTCCAAAGGTCCAAAGGTGACCTCTGGGTGACCCCCCCTGGCCTCCCCCGCAGGGCTGACGGAGGAAGACAGCATCTACGTCTTCAAGGAGGACGAGGTCATCGAATACGACGGGGAATTTTCAGCCGACACCTTGGTGGAGTTTCTCCTTGACGTGAGTAGCGGCCACCATTTTCCCAGCCCCCTCTTCACTGGGGGAGAAGCCCCCCAATGCAAAGGATCCCAAGTGGAGGCTCTTTCCCGCCGACCCCCCCACCCCCCCCACCCCCCGGCCTTCCACCTGCTGCAGCTCAGCCGGCTTCGGATCTGGCTGCCTTCGGTGCGGCTGCACTGTGCTCCCCTCCATCGCAATGTTACCCAGGCCGGGGGGGGGGCAGCAGGAGCCCCTCCCATCTTGAGAGAGGGGTCCCACAATACTTGGGGGGGTGAACTTCTCCTGCCCTCACCCCCGACTCTGAACTGCTGGGGAGCCTCCTGCTTCCAGGCCCTGTCCAGGGTGCTGATGGCCACCCTCCTCACCAGGGGTCTCCACCCTTGGCAACTGTCAGGCTTGACCTCCAAGAATCCCTCAGTGGAAGCCCACAAGCCTTCAGGTTGCCATGGGTGGAGACCGCTCTGCTCTAAACCAGGGTCCCCCAGCCTCCGCCTCCAGGATGGGTGGGCTCCACCCCCCAGAATCCCCCTGCCAGCCTGGTCTCCCCCTTCCTTTGAAAAAGCCCAGGACTCTGGGCAGAACCCCTCCCTCACCCCCCGCTGTGTCAGCCGGTCAGCCATGGCCAGAGAGCCAAGCCAGGGGCCTGACTCTGAGACCCTGCAGGTCATGGAAGACCCCGTGGAGTTCATCGACGGAGAAAACGAGCTGGAGGCCTTTGAGAGGATTGAGGATGAGCCCAAACTCATCGGCTACTTCAAGAATGAAGACTCGGAGCGTGAGTGGGCCGTTGGGGGGGGAGGGGGCCCAAAAAGGTCCGGGACCCCCCAGGTGGAGAGGTGGGTGGGGGAGGGGGCGTCTCAAGGCGGCCAGGAGGGGGGCCGGTCTGCCGGGGTGGTCAGGGGTCACGCTCGCTCGGCCTTCCCCTCCAGACTTCAAGGCCTTCGAAGACGCTGCGGAGGAATTCCACCCCTACATCCCTTTCTTTGCCACCTTTGACAGCAAGGTACGTGGCACGGGGGGCGGGTGAGGAGGGGGGGCTCAGCCAGGAGGGGTCTGACCCAGGCCAGGAGGGGCTTCCACACCCAAAATCCGACAGAGCCCTGGGGCCCAAGGCCGGGCGTGTCCAGGGGGAAGGGGCTCCCCATCAAACTCACCCCCCACCCCTCTGTCCTGGTAGGTGGCCAAGAAGCTGTCGCTGAAGCTGAACGAGATCGACTACTACGAGCCTTTCATGGAGAAGCCGGTCACCATCCCGGACAAGCCCAACAGCGAGGAGGAGATCGTCCAGTTCATGGAGGAGCACAAGAGGTCAAGCCTCATTGACCCCCCCCCCCGTTCAGGCCTGGAGGAGGAGGAGGGGGGGTCCTCCCTGGCAGCACTCGCTGTGCCTGGCACAATCAGGGTGGGGGGGCACCTTCCTCGGTTGCCATGGCAGCCGACTTCCCAGCATCAACAGCCCCCCCCCCGCCTTGTTCTCCGCTGCTTCTTCCTTCTCTGGTTGCCATGGAAACGGCACACATTTGGCCCCAGCGGCCGGCCGGCCCCCCTCCCCACGCCGGGTGGCCTTGTCAGCCCAGAGACACCCTGGCTGCCCCCCCCCGGGGACAATGGCTTCCCAATGGGGTCAGATGGCCAGAATGGACGCCCCCTCCCACTAGGAGGTTGGCCAAGCCCAAGCCAGGAGGTGTTTCCCCCTCCCCCAATTGGGTTCTCCCCACCCCTTGTCCACAAGCAGGGGGTCTCCCGGCCCCCGCCCGCTCCCCACGTGGGCCTCTGCCTGTTGGCCCCCTAGAGAAAGAGGCCCATTGTGGAGCCCGGCTGCTCCAGCTGCTCAAAACCGTTGGAAGGAAAGGGGGCAGGAAGCCCTACACCTACCCCAGGGGGGGGCTGCTGCCTCCGAAAGCCCCCTTGGGCCCTGACTCGGCTGCTGGAAGCCACTGAACACCAGGGCCCCTCTGACCACGAAGGGGCCGTCACAGGGGACACCCTCCCCCCCCGCTGCTCAACTGGGGCTGGCTCATGTTTGGGGGGGGCTGGGACTCCTTGGGCTGGGAGGTCCAAAAGCCTCGCCTGCCCCATTGCCAGGCAAACAGCCTCTACCTGGGGGGGGGTCCTCACCTGGCCTTCCCCCCCCCCCGTCTGTCTCTCTCAGGCCAACGCTGAGGAAGCTGCACCCAGACAGCATGTACGAGACGTGGGTACGTTCACAGGCCCTTTAAGAAGGGGGAGAGCCCCCTCCCCATTCCTCAGCATGTCTCCAGGGAGGAAGAGGAAGCAGGCAGGCGCCCTCCTGGGATAAGGGGGGGGGGCAAAGGGGGAAGGGAAACACCCCGAAATTAAACCTCCTTACCTGGCCCCCCCACTAGCTCAGGGGCCTGTGTAACCTTGGTGGAGGTTTAGGACCTGTGGACTTGAACTCCCATAATAACTCATGCAGACGGCTGGGGCCTTGCTTGTTTAAGACCCCCGTGCCCCCCCCAGTGCCCCTTCCAGTCCCAGGGGATCCGAGGTGAAAGGAGGGGGGCAAAGCTCTCTGGGCGTGGGAGGGGGGGAGGAAGGCGATGCTGCTGCCCCTCCAGCCTCTTCCCCTCAGCTGAGCCAGGCTGAACAGAAGCAGAGAGGCAGGCAGGGGACGATGGGGCTCCAGAGCCTTGAACCGGGACTCGCACTCAGCCCAGAAGGAATGGCCAGCAAGCAGCAAGGAGGGGGGTGGGGGCTCTTTCCCAATGCAAGCCCTGAGGAAGGCAAAGAAGGGGGAGGTTTGCCCAAGCCCCCCTCCCCAATAGCTGCACGGAGAGCAGGAAGTGGAGCCCCAAACTCAGGGACCCCCTCCCCCCCTCCCTCCCTGGAACCCAATATCTGCTCCCCATGAATAATAAAGAAACAAGACAATGGGAGCAATTCTGGTGAAAACAGATACTTTGTGCCGGCCAAGTAATACATTATAAATAACATCCACTCGTCCCCTCTCAGCCCTCAAACCACATGTCCGGCCGCCTTCTGTGGCCCCCACCCACCATGGGAAGCTCTGGGGGCTCCTCAGTGGCCCTGCCCGGGGAAATTGCACTGGGAGAGTGGGAGGGGGAGAAGCCCCCCGACTCTTGGCCTTGCAACCTTCTCCTGGCCAGGAAAACGTTCTGGCTCCTTTGCAGGATTCGGGCTGCTCGGCCCCGGTTCTGTCTGTTGAATGGGGGGGGGGGGATTTCCCTGAGTGACTAGACGCCATTTACGTCTCCTTCTTGAGTTGGGGGCATTGGGGGGGCAATAAAGAGGGTCCGGCCTCCACCTGCCTGTCTCCCTGCTTAGGAAGACGACATGGACGGCATCCACATTGTGGCCTTTGCGGAGGAGGACGATCCTGGTAAGTCAGCCTAGATTTTTTGGGGGGCGCAGGGGAGGAATCCTGCACTGACCCCCAGTGCCCCCATCCTGGGCACCATTTCTCCAACCTGGTTTGTGCAAGGGAAGTGCCCCCTGCTTCTCAACCAGCAGCCCAGGGGTCAGTGACACTCCAAATAGCATCTTTAATTTATTTATTTTTATTCTTTTCTCCAACACAAACATATACAATTTTTTTCTTTTTTTCTGTGTAGCCATTCATTCTCTTAGGTCTCTTTCCCTCACAAAGGGGCTGTAGAAACACACACACACACATATATATATATATATGTTAACCTCTTAAAATGTAGCTTTTCTCCATGGAATATTAAAACATGGCAACACTCGTTACCTCTGTCAAATAAACCAGGGTCCAGTCCAAGGTTTGATTGATTAGCAGAGCCATGTTGGTGAGGACGTTGCCGTCCCGATACTAACTTCCTTCCAGTGCCCACCCCCCGCAGGTGAAGGTCCACTCCCCCTCCATCCCCACACCCACAAGTTCACCACGAGGACCAGTCCGAGTATATATTTGTATTTTGTATTTATTAGATTTGTATGCCCCCCTCTCTGAAGACTCGGGGCGGCTAACAACAATGTAAAAAGACAATGTAAACAAATCCAATATTTAAAAAACAATCTAAAAAAAAGTGCAGGGATTCCACCCACCTCCCCCTTACATCCGCCGGTGCAGAACAAAAGATGACCTTGGACTCTAGGAATTTGTTAGGCCCAGTAACTCTCCCTCTCGTGCAACCAGCCCCCCAGTTCCCCTGATACTACTCGACGGTGGCAGTCTAAAGTCTCTCACTCCAGGCCAGGGCTCCGGCCTGGCACTGCTCCCGTGGCACAGGGGGAGGAGGCGAGTGGGGGGCTCATTCAGGGGCAAGGAGGTTGCTTAATGCCCCCCCCCCCCCGGTTCCCCCCTCTCCTCAGATGGTTATGAGTTCCTGGAGATCCTGAAAGAAGTCGCCCAAGACAACACAGACAACCCAGAGCTCAGCATCATCTGGATCGATCCTGAGGACTTCCCGCTGGTGAAGAGTCCGCGGAGTCCTTTGAAATGGGGGGGGGGAGAGCCACTCTGGGAACAGCCTGGGAATAGCCTCCCCCCCCCCATGTGCTTCGCTCCCCTCCCTTCATTCTGCAAGATCTCACGTGGCCTGCTGGGAGCCAGGGGGGGCGTTTGGGGGGAGGAATCTGCAGGGCAGGGGCGTAGGGGGCCAGGAGGGGAGGGGAGGGGGGGAGAAGCCGGGGGGGGGGCTAGGCAGAGGAGGCCGAGAGAGGCACAAGGAGAAGGGACTATTGAGGGTGGGTGGGGGTTATAGATCCCCATAATTTCTGTAGAAGAGGAAGGGGCTCTTGACTTCTCCCCCCACCCCCATTCTAGCCCCCAGCCCAGCCCCAAAAGTCTCCCCCCCTCCCTCCCAGGGGACTCACCCTCCCCTCTTTCCTTCCTTCCCTCCCAGCTCAACCCTTACTGGGAGAAAACCTTCGACATTGACCTGTCCCGGCCTCAGATCGGTGTGGTCAACGTCACAGATGTGAGTACCGTTCTTGGGCCCGAGAGGTGGGAGCCTTGGGGGGATGTGGGGGCGCAGGCTGGAGATGGGTGACCGGGGGCCCCTGGGCTGAGCCTCGAAAGGGCCCAGAGAGGAGGGGGGAGGCCTGGGTGCTGGGGGCGGAGGTGGGGTGGGGCCCTTGGACCTGCCCAGCTGGACTCTGCGATGCCCCCCTCCCTGACCCCCCAGGCCGACAGTATCTGGATGGAGATGGACGATGAGGAGGACCTGCCCTCTGCGGAGGAGCTAGAAGACTGGATTGAGGACGTGCTCGAGGGCGAGATCAACACCGAAGACGACGATGATGATGATGATGACGACGATGATGATGACGACGACTAAGGGCTGGCCCTCCTCCCCGTTTCCCCTGTGAGGCCGGCCCTGCCTGGGGGGCTCCAGCCATCCCACCCTCCGGCACCACCCACATCCGGCCTGCACGGACCCCCCCCCAAGCCCTAGCCAGGACACGTTTTTATATTGATCTTATTTACGTCCAAGGCCCTCAACGCCGTCTGAGCATGCTCCCTCCACCCAGCCCCCCCTCTTGACCCCCTGCCTGTGGCCCTCCCCCTTCCACACCCCCACACCCCGCACGGGGGATTCTGCGGCCCTAGATCAGGAACCGATCCTCCATTGAACCCTTTCCCAGTTCCACTTCCAGCCAGCAGCTTCCGAGTCCTTGCGCTGGGACTTAGTGGAAGAAGTGGAGCTGGGCCAGATGTGGAAACCAGCTGCAAATTGTGTTGGCGGGGGGGGGGGTGATTTGGGGCTCTGGTTTTCCACCCTCCTTGGTGCAGCGGGTGGGGGGGAGGCAGCTCAGCAGGCGGTGAGGGGCGTAATGTACAATTTGTATATTTTTCAACACCTTTGTACAGATCAAACCAAAAGTGATTAAAAAAAAGGTAACAATAAAAAAGGACTGGTGAGGTATCGCCCCCCCTCCCTCGCCCCTTCTTTGCACGTGGGGCTTTGGGGCAGAAAGGCTGGAGGAAGGTCCTGAGTTTGTGTGTGTGTGTGTGAGAGAGAGAGAGAGAGAAGCCGCTCGATTGCTCTGCCATGGAAACTGTGTGCCCCAAAACTCCCGCCCTGCCAGGGGGCCAGAAGAAGGGCCGGCCGGGGGGCTGCCAACTGCAAGAGCTGGGTGCAGAGGGGGGATGCCCCCCTGCATTGAAGGCTACTCTTCCCCCCCCCAGCACTGCTGGTGCTTCTTGATGTCTGCTATGAATAATGAATGGCAACCCACGAGAACGCGCCAAGTTCTCATCTCTGGCAGTGGAGAAAGGCTGCGTCCGTCCGTCCATCATCCCGGCAGCACTTAGGAACCCACTGGCTCTGCAATGGGCCCAGGACCGGCCTCGGCTGCCCCTTGGAGGGAGGGGGCTGCTCTTCCCCCATTTCACAGAGAAGGGAGGAAGGAGGCCCAGCCGGAGGGGGAGGGATTTGCCCCGGAGAATCAGGTTAGGTTAGGTTTATTGGATTTATATGCCGCCCCTCTCCGCACACTCGGGGCGGCTCACAACAATAATAAAAAACAGTACACTACACAATACCAAATCCAATGCTCACCCATCTAGTTACAATTTAAATTAATAATCTCATAAAAACAGTATATATAAAAAACAGGCACACAGTCAATCAATCAACAAAACAACATGGGCAAGGGGGAGGTGTTTTAGTTCCCCCATGCCTGACGGCAAAGGTGGGTCTTAAGGAGTTTACGAAAGGCAGGGAGGGTGGGGGCAATCCTAATCTCAGGGGGGAGCTGGTTCCAGAGGGTCGGGGCCCCCACAGAGAAGGCTCTTCCCCTGGGTCCCGCCAGACGACATTGTTTAGTCGACGGGACCCGGAGAAGGCCAACTCTGTGGGACCTAACCGGGCAGAGACTCGGCCCATCTGCGGTGCTTCTAGGGGGCCTCGAATTCAGCCTCCTTGGCCGGGGGCAGCTGCCAACCCTGGGGGGGGCAGCCTCTCGCTTTGCCTGGCTTAGGAGTGGAAGCGGGGTGCAGGGCTGGGGAGGGTGGGCTGGTCCCTCTGGAGGACCCCCCCCTTGCCCCATGAAGGGCTGGCGGATTCCTTCGGAGAATCTCACGCTCACATCAGCGCCACCAGCTTCCTCCTCCGCCCCCCCCCCCATCAAAAATGCATGAAGAGCATTGCCGGTCTATTAATACCAACTGGGTAAAAGCTTTTTATGCACGCACATTGGGGGGGGGGGGAGAGATGGGCAGCAGAGGAATCCATCCCTGGGGGAGGGGGGGCTCAGGCAGGAAAGGTTATGGGGTGGGGGGCTCTGGCTAAACTTGGGGAGACCCTTCAGGGTGGGAGGGGGTGTAGCTGTAGAGCCCATGGGCTTTGGGACCCCTTGTCACGCTCACCGTAACTCTCCCCCAGGAAGTCACAAAAAGGGGGGGGCGCAGTGGTGAGAACATAGCACTGCCGACTGCAGTTCGAGTCCCATTGGCCCCAGGTTGACTCCGCCTTCCATGCTTCCCAGGGGGCTCAATTGTTGGGGGCCAGAGGCCGACTCTGTCAACTGCTCAGAGGGGGCTGGCAGAGCACCTGGAAGCCTGATATGGCCAAGGGCTCTGGCGACCTTCTAGCTGGCCAACCGTAGCGACTTGGCTGGGGGATTCTGGGAGTTGAAGTCCTCCAGGTTTAAAGTGGCCACGGTTGGAGACTCCTCCTGTCCTGGGGGGCCCATCCCTCCCTGCAACCTCTGCTCCCTCTCAGCCCCCCAAGCAACGGCAATAGCCCCTCACTCATCTCCACCACTAAGTAAGGAGCAATGCTCCCATTGGGGAAGTGGGGGGGACTCCGGGGCGAAAGGGGGCTCGCTTCTTCTTTCGGCCTCACTCAGACCGACACTTCCGGTTCCCTTCCAGCAAAGGGGCAGGGCGGCCCTTCCCGGCCTCTGGACTCCCGGGCAGCCGGGGCAGCGACTCTTCCGCCCGCACCGCTCCCGAGGACGAGGCGCAGGCCGGGGGGCGTCGCGGGGGCCTTTGGGCGCCGCCACCCACGGGGCAGCCCAGGGAGGTGGCGGGGCCGAGACCCTCACGCGCGGCAGGCAGCAAGGGCACCGGGAGGGCGGCGGGGCGGGCGAGCGCGGCCCGTTTCCTCGCCGTCGGGCAGGCTGGACGTCCCTCGGCCGCCCCTCTCCCCCCTCCTCCCGCTCGGGCGTCGTCACGTGCGAAGGCGCGCTCTCTTGCCCGCCCGCCCGCTCGCTCGGAGGCCACCCGGAGCCAGGCGCTCGGTCCCCAAAGCCAGGCAGCCCTCCGCCGCCGTCTCCCGCCCTGGCTCAGCCTCTCCCGCTGACATCACGCGGCGGGGAGGAGGAGGAGGAGGAGGAAGGGTGGGGTGAGCGGGAGAAGAGCCTGCGAGAAGCCGAAGCCGCCCGCCCGCCCTCCGCCCGGGCAGCCGCGACGCCCAGCTCCAGCCTCGCCCGTCCCGTCCCGCCCGCCCGCCGAAGCCAGGACGCCCTTCGCCCGCTAGGCCGGCGGTGCCGGGGGTCCGGAGCCCTTCTGCCTCTCCAGCCGTCGCTTTGCCGCGGGTAAGTCCGGCAGCCGCCCAGCCGGGAGCAGCGGGCGCCTCTTCCCGGGCTCCGAGGGCGGGAGAGGGAGGGGGGCTCCGGCGGGCGCGGGCGCTCTGTACATGGGCAGAGGAGCTGAGCCGGAGCCCGGAGCCGAGGCGCTTCTTCCATCCTGGCCCGGGAGCTGTCGGGCGGGCGCGGCCGGAGACCTCCACCTCCTCCTCGTGACCGTGACTCAAACGCGGAGCCCGCGTGAATCACTGCCGCTGCTTCCTCTCTGGCCCCCCGCCCGGCCCGGCCCTCGCTCCTGGCCCGCGCTGGCTTCCCCTGGCCACCGCCTCGGCTCTGGGCGCTGGGAGTCAGCCGGGCCGGCAGAGGCAGGCGGAGGGAAGGGGGCGCGGCCACCTGCACGCTGCCCGGTCGCCCCGCCGTCCTTTGGCCCGCCCGCCCGCGCTTCCTCGCCGCCTCCCTGCTGGGGCCGCCGGGGCGCCGGGACTCCGCACCAGGGACGCCGCGGAGGGCAGAAGCGAGACGGGGCCCCCTTCCCCTCGTGCCCACCTGTAGGGAAGCGAGCGCTCGGGGCCGCCTCGGTGAGGAAGGGGGGGGGACGCAAGGCGGGAGGGAGAGCCCGGAAGAAGGAGCCAGCCGGCCGGGCGCCCCAAAGAGGCTGGGGGCGCAGGGGGTTGGGGGTGGGGTCTTGGCAGCCTCTCCCCCCCACCACCATTTGCAGGCTCCCGGGTCCCTTCGGGGGAAGCTGCCTCGGCTGGTAGAAGGTGCTGGATCAGGCCCTCTGGCCGGTTGGGCTGGGCTGGGCCAGGGGGGCGGGGCAGGTGCTGCGTTGGCTCACCCCGAGACCCCCCTCTCCTGGGGAGGGAAGTGGGGAAAGTGGGGGCCTCGACTTGCCCCCCCCTTTGGTTCTTAGACTTTTCCACACTTGGCTTTCCTCCTTCATCTGCCTTCCATCCTGCCTCTCAATGGGTCACTGGGGGTGGGGTGGGGGGTGGGTCTTCTGCCGACACTGCCCTCTTCTCTCCTGAAACTGCCCTGAGTGTAACCTTCTGCCCGGTCCCTCCAGCCTTCGCAGGGCTGGCGCTTCTTCCCAGAGCGGGATTGGGCTTGGGCTTCTCCAAGTGGGTCCTTTGGACCTTCACTCTCGGTCTTACAGCCCCCCCCCCCATTGCCCTGGTCCTTCCTGCTTCTGGTGGCCTTACAGCTGCTCCTCCCCCTCCCTCCATCTCCGTGGTCAGCGGGAGGTTTTTGCTCCGCTCCATCAGTGGAAGGTGTCCTGGCTGGTCCCCTCTCCAGAGCATCTTCTGAGAAGAGCCCAAGGGGGGGGGAGGACGGGGGAGAGTGGCCGGAGGCTTTGTGCCCCCCCCAGCTGGGATTTGAACTCTGGCCTTCCTCAGCCACCGCTGCCCTGCCCCTTACGCCTTAGGGGCTCCTCCTGGGTGACCCATTGGCTGAGCCCTGTGCCAAGTGTCTGAAAGGGCAGAGCTGCATCCTGACCCCCCCTCGCAGGACCACTGAATGCCAGGCGGGGGGGGCACACGTTTGCCTCTGGGCCCGAAAGGTCAGCAGGGAACGTCTCCACCCGAGTTCTGCAAAGGACGGAGCAGGGCTGGGGGGGGGGAGGCACTTTCTGCTGTCTGGCTGGAACCAACCTGGCCACAGCTGGCCACCCTCTTCCGCCCTGGGGTCTCTCTGCCCCGATGCCCCTGCGGGATTTCTCTGCCCGGAAGCCTGGCACGGCTGGGATCGAGGGGTCAGGCACCAGGCTCTGCTTCCAAGGGGGTCAGCCGGGACAGTTGTAGCCACTGAAACGGGGCCTGGACTCACTGCCCGGCTGAGGGTGGAAAACAGGTCAGCCATTCCGCCCCCTCCCCCCCCTGAATGGCCCTGAATGGCGTCTGTCTCTGGGTGTCAGCCTGGATCAGCCCCTCCCCCCCCCCCCATTGTCTCAGGATTTGGGCGCTGGGGAAGTGGACAAAAAGGGCCATTGTTCAGGCCTGGCCTGGCTCCCCCCCCCCCAGCCTCGCCTTTGTCTCCTCCACTGCTGTCCTTCCATAGATCTCCCTCCCCACCGGCACACACAGCCCCCCCCCGGACATTCCATTCCATTTCCGGGGGTGGGGGAGGGGCCGGCCTCTGTTGGTGGGGGTCTGGCGGAACATGTGAGAAACAGCTGCACTTTCTTTAACACCAGGAACATAAAACAAAGGGGGGAGGAAGAGGCCGGTGAGCAGGGGAGGGGGAGAGGCAGGGGAGGGGGGACAGTCCAAATCAGCTCTGGGGCTGTCTGGGGGGGGGGGCAGGGGGGAGCAACCCAAATGCAATTCCCTCCCTGCAGAGGAAGCTGAACTGGCCAGGGGTCTGGAGCTGCAGACGGAGGCAGCCCACATCTTCGGGGGGGGGGGGTTTCATTCAGGGGAGGAGGAGGAGGGGGGGGGCAAGGCAACCCTAAGACCCGCTCCCCCCCCAGTGGGCCTCTCCAGGTTGGCCCCTCCCTTTGGCCCCTCCCTTTGGCCCCTCCCTTTGGCCCCTCCCTTTGGCCCCTCCCTTTGGCCCCTCCCTTTGGCCCCTCCCTTTGGCCCCTCCCTTTGGCCCCTCCCTTGGATGGCATTCCGGAACGTGGAGGAGTCGAAAGTTGCTTTGTCCCCAATTGGGCCGGAGCCCTTGGACGCTTTCCGTCCGTGAGAACAAGGAATCCCATAGCATTGGGGGGGGGAGCATTGGGGTCCCAGGCTTTGGCCCCTCTTTTGAAGGGAAGAGGGGCGGACGCGGGGAGGAGAACTTTCCTCCTTCTTCCTTTGCACGTCCTTGCGCTGGTCAAGCGGCCCTGGGGTCGGACATTCTTGGTCCAGCCGTCGGCTCCCTTCTGAGGGTGAAGGATCCTGAGGAAAGCTGCCCTTTGCCCAGCTGAGCTTTCTAGAAACACAGTCAATATTTGGAAGTCTTTAGCCCTGCGACCACAGGACCTCGGCCCGTCCCTCTTCTCTGCCCAAGAGAGGCCAGAGCCGGAAGGGAGGGGGCTGGGGGTCAAAGGGCAGCTGGGTTCTCACCCCTATTGTGTCAGGAATGAAGTGACTGCCTTGCAGGGGAGGCTGGAGGGTCTCAGCAGAGGGGGAGGTGCCTGTGGACTGTTGTGTTGTGGCCAAAGGTGAGTCCACAGGGGGCAGGGCCACGGGGCAGAACACTTGCCAGCCTGTGCGCAGGGCAGTCGGTTCGCTTTCCTCTGCAAACACACGGGCACCGTTGGCCTTGGATGCGAGTGGGGGTGAAGCAGGCGAGGTGGGGGGCCCTTCTCCCCCCTCAAGCCCAACCTCTGCCCTCTGAAGGGTCTGAGAAGGAGGGGGGGGGGACAAGGCCTGACCCTGGCCAAGGTGGAGCGAAGTGGGGCCCCTCACCACCGAAGAGCCCTGGCAGTCTGGGCGTCCACCGTCCGGTGAAGGTACCCGGTGGGAGGAACCTCCCCCTGCGCAACAGGAGCTGGGGCCACACCGGACAGGGCTCCGACTGCGCCCTCAGCAACAGGGGGCCTTCATCCCTCATCCAGAGAGCCAACCCTGGCTGGGTGAGGGAAGAGAGGGAGGGGGAGTCAAGGAGGGGGGTCAGGGAGAGTTGGAAAGGCACATCTAGCTTAGCAGTTGCCATGGCGATTTCTCTTGCTTCTGAAAACTCAAGCTGGATGGCTTTCATTCAACCCCCCCTCTGCTTCCATCCCCCCCCTGCCACCCAGCCACAGGCGCTTGTAATCGCTGGCCACGCTCTGTCCCTCCTGTTCCCCCGGAGGCTGCCCGTTCCCGTCCTCAGAGCCGCCAGGGAAGGGCCCGGAGGCCAAGCGGTGGGGCCAGGGCCCCCTGTGCCTGGCTGCAGCCCTGCCTTGACCCCCCAGCAAGGGCCCTGTAACACCGTCCTCCCCTGGTCCCTGGAAGAGGGGGCCTCTGAACACCCCCCCTTATACCGGACTCTCACTTCAGGGCAGGCCCTTCTGTCCCCTCTGGCATTCACAAAACCTTTCATCATAACGCTGGTCATCCTCCTCCCCTGCCCCCGGCTGAGGCATCTGGTCTTCTTTTGCCACTGACCGGCTGACCGGTTCTCCTCGCTCACCACCCCGTCCTTCCTCTTCAGCACGGCCTCTAATCCTCAGCCCCACCCTGGGGGGTCTTGGCGGCACAGCTGACACGGACACAGCCAGGAGCTGAGGGGTCAGAGGTTGCCACGGAGGTCGCGCCCCCTTTTCCCACGAACCCAGAGCTGCGGGCGAGGGTGACATTCCCAAGCCAGGAGGAGGCCGAGCCCTTGAGAGGGAGCCTCCCGCTCCCCTAGGCTTTGCCCCCCCCCCACCGCTTGGGTCTCCGGCCTCGCCCGCAGCCTTGGTGCCCTCTGAGCCGGCAGACATGAACGGGCTCTGCCAGGGGCCCTTGGGTTCCTCAGTCCAGGGCAGCGTCCAGGTCCAAAGCGGCAAATGCCGAGAGGCTCAGGACAGGACACAGGGTCCGTTTCTGATAGTGGCATCGGTCACTCTTGGGGAGCTTCAGGGCTGCAGCCTCCCTCTCCTGGGACAGAGTTTTGCCCCCCTGCTTATTCCCCTCCGGACCCACAGAGAGAACGAAATCCAGGCTCCAGCTGGAGGTCCCCACATCCCCAAGAGGCCATTTCCAGCCCTCGGCCGCTGCAGTCAGGCCTTTGAGGCTGGGAGAATGCAGGGGGGGGGCCTTCGTATTCTCTCCCAGCTGAGAAACAGGCCCAGACTCCCCCCCCCTTGGCTCTTCCAGGGCGGCTTTATTTTTTCCTCCCGGCCTGTGAGAAAATAAACTTGGCAAGACCCCCGGAGGAATAATGGCTCTCACCATCACAGCCCTGTTTTATCCCCACAGTCCCTCCCCCCTCCCTCCCTCCCCCCCCTGCCCAGCTGCCTCCAGGAGGGCTGATTTTTATGAATGGGTCGCTCATGCATATGGATGAGCCACTTTGCATAGGAGCCGTGAATGGAGACAAAGGGAATTGTTCCCAGCCCCCTTCCGCTAGCTGGGCTGCCTCATTTGTTGGGAGGGGGCTGTGTCCCTGGCCTGCTCAGGCGTGAGGACAAACTGCCCGCTTTGCTCGTCTCTGGGCGGCTTTCCACATGGGCCAGAGACACTTTTCTTCCTCCCTTCAGTTTCCGTAATGTCCAGACGGGAAGGCAAGAGGCACCAGCCACGCACAGCTCACGTGGTCGGACATCCACCCTGGCACACAGCGTCCTTTGCACGAGCCCTGCAACTCACAAGAGTAGAGCAAGATGGGTGTGCCAGGGGGTGAAGCCTGTGCACCGGAGAGCCCCCACATCCCCTGCCCAGAGAGGCCTTCCGAGGGTCCGGAGTGGGGTCACTCTCCAAGGGCTGCCCTGCCCTCCCCTCCAGGGCAAGTCCCACGTTGGCTCCCGTCCTTGTTTCTCCTAATGTTGTGGCTTCATCCGTTAGTCCGTCTTGGCAGGAAGTTCTACCCCCACCATCTCTGGCCCAGCCTGTGTGGCTGTGCCTCCTCTTGGGGGCTCTGTGGCCATCACACCAGGCAAGGAAGAGCCAGGCAAGGACCCTCGGGGGTCTTGCTCTGCATTACAAGGGAGCTGTCGTGTGGGTCAGCCCCCATTTTGCAAGGGTCTGCTGAAGAGGCCAATGAACTCCACATTTTCCGTTGTGCCCTGGAGCAACGCATCTTAATTAACATCCCTTAACCAAGTGTCCCAATTCCGTCTCGAACATTTGTTCTGGGCGCAAAAAGAGTCTTCCGTCTGAAACATCTCTGGGTCTCCTCACTTTGGGAGCTTTCTGTCCAGGGTTAAAGCTTTTTCGGAGCAGATCCTCCAGGGGACCATTTGTGGAGTGAAGCCCAGGATCAGCAACAAGTCTTTTTCCTTTGGGTCGTTTTCTTAAATTTTCCTTTAAGAGTCTGCGACTACTGAGAAACCCACCTGCCCCGTTTTCCGATACAATTGAACCAAGGCTGTTTACGTGGTGTGGCTACATCGTCTGGGGCTCCTGTGTTTTCCTCCCCCACCCAGACCTGGCTACGGGCCCACCCAGCCCCACAGCTGTCTGCAGCTGCAAAGGAAGGGGTTGCTGCAGACTCGGACCAGATTAGGAAGCGCTGACCTGGCTGGATCCCAGCGCTCGCTTCCCCTTCCGGTGTGGACTCCCAAGAGCCGATCTCTGGCACGGGACCCGGTGCCTGCTGGCCATCCCATGCGCGGGGCCCTTCCGTTAATTCATGGCTTCCAGATGACCAGGACTTGCCCTGCGTTCAGCCGGGGAGGAGGAAAAACAAGCCCAACCTCTGGGAAACGCAAAGGGTCATTGGTTTTCTCCTCCCTAGTTCTGGGTTCTCTAAACTGGTGCTGGACGGAAGGGCAGCTTAATGCTTGGAAAGGACCTTGGAGGGTCTTCTGGCCCAGTCCCCTGACCCTACGGTATGCTAGGCAAAGGGTCATCCAATCTCCACTTGAAGACTTCCGTGAAGTGGCACCCACAACATCTAAAGGGAAGTTGGTCCAGGGGTCAATTGTTCTCTCAGGAAATGTCTCCTAGGTTGCTTCTCTCCTTCTTTAGTTTCCACCCACTGCTTGTTCTACCCTCTCAGGTGCTTTGGAGAATAGCTTGACCCCTCCTCTTCTTTGTGGCAGACCCTCAAATACTGAAACGCTGCTCGACCGTCTCCCCTGATGATGGTCAAGCACACCAAGGACACGAGAGAGCTCGGCCTTTGGGTTCACTCGGCTCAAACTGGCTTGTTGCAATAATAGGGTTCAATCCCAGAGAGTGGGGATTAAACCCTCACTGTGGAAAAGGACTTTGCAGAGCCTGTCAATGGCCGCAGCAGCAATGGCTTGGTTTCCACCATAGCAGGGGTTTATTTATTTCACTTATTAAGCCAACTCAAATAGCCGCCCACCTCACCAACAAGCAATTCTGGACAGCGTCCAAGCCCAGCTAAGAACTGAGTAGGTTTCTCCCTCGACTTCCTCCCATAAAATCCGTCTCTCTAGAAGTCACAAGTTAGGAGAGAAACAGACGAACCCTCTGAGTAAACCCGAGATGGTTTTGCAGGCACAGTTGTGTGTTTTATGCGCCCTCAGCCGTCTGGGGGCTTCGGTGAATGCAGGATGGAGTTTGAGCACTATTGGTTTTTTATTGCTTTTAATCATGCTTTGCACTTTTGTGGAGGTTGCAGTGCCGGGAGGAGGCAGCCTAAAGTCTGACGTAATGAATTAACAAAGCAAAAGGCAAAAGACCTTAAGAGCCAGGAGGGGAAGGACCATCTCAAAAATAAGAAGGACTAAATTTGGCTTTTTTCCCAGCCCTGTCAGATCAGGTCCATGGTCCAGTTCTCTCGCCCCTCCAGCTGATTTCGTCCAGACATTAACCCATATTTAATAATGGAGCCAAGTTGCTCCTGGCTAGTGGGAGAACTGAGCCAAACGCCCGTGGGGGTCTCTCTGTTTTTAAGGCATTTATCTCCCCTCTTTCTGAGGCCTCCCGGAGTTGAAGAGACGTCCCCTTCCTTTAATTTTAATTCCGGTTTTTCTCTGCCTGTTTGGAGGAGCAAAGCCAGAGGAAGCTTTTGTGGCTGGAGGTTGGATTATTATTATTTCATTATTATTTATTAGATTTGTATGCCGCCTGTTTCCACAGACTCAGAGCCGCTCACCACATCACAACATTGGAGCCATCTCTGAATGGAAGGCTCCTTCCTCCCTCCAAGCCTTTCCCTCGCGGCTCTTATCCCCAGATGCCCCAGAAACGCCCCTCTCTGTCCAGGGCAGAGCAAGGGCCCCGGCTGAAGGATCCCGTCCGTCCACCCTGAGGGAAGCGCTGCTCCTCGGCCTACTTCCCTCCGGTCAGGGCAGGAGGCAAATGGCCGGCAAGCTCTTGGCTGGGATAAAGGAGCCACCAAAGAAAGGATTATAATCTGGCAACACCTGTTTTTTGGGCTGTGGGGGGGCGATTCCTAAAGACCCCCTCGATATTTCCCTACGAATAAAGGGGCCGAGACGTCCTCTGGGGCAAGAGAATCTCTGGGGGAAAATGTCTCCGTAAGTGGCCATTCTTATGCGACTCCCCCCTCAGAGGCCGTGGGGGGTCTGGCCCCCTTGGTCAAGATGGGATGGTGGCCTTTGGCTTCCTGGGAAACTGGCCTTTTATTTGTTTTATTTTATGTATTTGTTTTGTCAAGTACATATTGGAGGTATGTAAAGATGATATAATATTCATATACATGATGCTGGTAAACAAGAAGAAATAGGGGAAACATTAGATATAAAAATATTGATATGCATGGGACTAGTAGAAATAAATAAAAGAAACATGAGGCCGGGGCACTTACGCACGCCCCTTACTGACCGCTTATGATCATCAATATATCTTATTATTGTCAATAGCCCCCCCTTTCCCCCCTGAGTAAACGCAAGGGAGCTTTGCAAAGAAGCAAACTTTAATCTCCAGAGTTGCCCTGAAGGGAGGAAACCTTCCCTGTTGTCAATAAACCCTGTTTTGCTCCTGGGGGAGGGAGAATGGCCCCCCCCTCCGCCTGCCCAGAGAGAGACCCGCTCCGTCCCTCTTTTCAAGGCTTTTCCAGCCCCACTGGACCTTCCTGCCCTTCCATTCAGCCTCCGTGTGGCTAAAAGCCTGGCTCAGTTTCTCCTCTTCTGCAGAACTCAACTTCTGGACAAAGCCGCTCTGGGCTGTAGAGCTGCAAGCGGTCAGTCACGGCACAAAAGGGAAGAGGAGGTGGAGGGAGGAGAACCGGAGGGGAGCTGGGGACAGGCCGGGCTTGGCAAGGAACGTGGAGGGAGAGGCGCTTTGGGAGGGGGGCATCCCCACAGCCCCCCCTCCCCAACTGGCATCCTTGGCAGGACAAGCCCAGGGGTCACAGCTGGCCTAAGGCTGCTCCGTGCCTCTCCTTCAGAGTCCAGCCTTTCCAGAGGCAATGTGCCTTAGCGGCTAAGGACGATGGGAAGGGGGTCCCAACCCCTCTGGGCAACGGGCAGACTGTGGAAAAGCTGCCCTAGACCACCCACCTCCCTGTGTCGCGGGTGGCACACAATGCCCCCCTCCCCTCCAGCAAGAAGCGGCTGTCCTGGATGCAGCCTCTCAAAGGAGGCCCATCTGGCGCTTCCACTCCCAAGCCCATCCAGGTCACCCCCCCTCCGCCCCCCCCCGGTGTCCCTGACCCCCTTCAAGTAGCCGCCGCTAGCACAGGGGGAGCAGCTGGCACGGGGACCCTGGTGCTTGACAGTGGTGTGTGTGTGTGTGTGTGGAGGCCCCCTGGACCCCGGGCTCTGCCACCGGCCTTGAGCTGCCCATCCCCCCATCTGCAAGCGCCCGGCCCCTCCCTCCGCTGGGCTTTGGGAGCCTGGGAAAGGGGCAGCATCCCCAGTGCCAGCTCCCTGGCCCCCAGCCTCCCCTGCCAGGCCCTGGGCTTCTGCCACCTGGCAGGCCTGAGCAAGGGGGGGGAGAAAGGCCAGGGAGGCCCATTGTTTGGGGCCCTGAAAGGACGAGAAAAGAGGGCGAGACCCCTCCCCCAATCCATTCCAAAGGAAGGGGAGGCGGCCACCCCCCTTTCACCAGCTGTGCAGGAATTTTCTCTTCCTGGGGGAGTCAGAGGAACCGGGACCAGGTTGGAGCCACCACCAGTCCCCCCCCCATGTCCCTACTGGCCGGTCCCCCCCCCTTCCCTCCTGCAGCACCAGCTGGACTGGCCAGAGGGAAGGGAGGCAGACTGGACCCTGGCTTGGCTGGCATCTGAGAGGGAGGGAGGGAGGGAAGGCCGCCTTTGCTGGGGGGGGCCTTGAATTTGTGGCCTCGCACTTTGCTTGAGGGCTTCCCGGCTTGGGCCCCGATTGCAGCCACCCCCACCCCCCCTGTGCTGCAGGAGGCACAGGGGGGCCATGGGGTCCCATTCCCCACAAGGTCTCTCCCCTCGCTGACCGCTCTTCTTTTCGACCCTTCACTCTCGTCTGGAAACTCAACTTTTTAAAATTTGCTCTGGGTTTATTTACCTATGAAATAAGTCCCTGGATTTTGAGGCAGAATTAACAGGGGGCTGCAGCGAGGGCCAGTTTGTCAGGGGGGGGAAGGATGTGTTTTTGAGGGGGAACAAGGGGCTTTGTGCCTCCAGGATCTCTGCTCCTGTCCGAGGAATCTCTGTGGGAGGAGAGGAATGTGGCAAAGGCCGGTTCTGCCTGGGCTGGCCAAGGGGGGGGGGGGACAAGCCCCCAAAGGGAAAGAGGCTGCCCCCTCCCACACGGAGCTGAGCCTTGACCAGGCCTGAGTGAGCTGGGTGAGCTTGGCAGGAGAGGCAGACAGAGGCCGAAGGGGGGAGCGTGGCCGGGGCCTTAAGGACGGGGCTGACCCCTGGCAGGATGGGGCCCACTGCAGAGAGTGACTGGCAGCCCTTCCTACTGATGCTTCCGGGGGGGGGGGCATTTGTGGAAGAAATAGGCAGGTTCTCCTGACCCACATCTGGCCCAGCCCCTCCCCCCACCCAAGGCCAGATGGCCCCTGTGGTCAGGGATTTGGGGGTGGGAGGGGCTGCCTCTGGCTGGACCTTATTTCCTGTGGCCCCCCTTTCCGAAATGAAAACCCTCTAATCTCCACCACTAAGCCGCTGGACAGGGCGGAAACCAGGCTTCTGCCAGGATGCAGAAATCTGTCCTGGGGGGGGCAGAGAGACCCACCCCAGCCGTCAGTGGGCACTCTCTCCTGGGGGGGCGAAGAGCCTCTTGGCATCCGGTTTGCTCAGGCCGCCTGCGAGGGGCTCCAGCCGCAGTCAGGTAGGAGAGTGGCTGGGGAGGGGGGAGGGAAGAAGCCCCCCAGGGCTGTCAGCAGCCGTTCCCTGACCCCAAAGAGCCCAGCCGGGGGGGGGGCATTGGGAGGTTGAGGCAGCCGCAGCTGATGTCCAACCCTGGCAAGGGCTTCTCTGAGGAGGGGTCAGGCGTCTGCGGACAGACCTGTGCCTGGCACTTGGAGGGGGGGTCCCGATGCCACCCAAATCCTCCCAGGGCCTAACCCCCCCTCCCACCCCCCCTGCAGAGATGGCCGAGTACCAGAGCCTGCTGGAGGAGCTGGCCGAGAACATCACCCGCGAGGACCTGGACCAGCTGAAGTCGGCCTGCAAGGAGGACATCCCCAGCGAGCGGCACGAGGGGATCGCCAGTGGCAGGGACTGGTTCGCCTTCCTGGAGAAGCACCACAAACTGGACAAAGGTGGGGAGGGGCGAGGGGGGTGCAGAAATGGGGGGGATTTGGGGGCCTGCAGGAGAACCGGGAGGGAGGGGTGGGGGTCCCGGGGGGAACCAAAGGGGAGAAACCGCGTACCAGGCACAGCCGAGGGAGGGGCCTCCGCATCAGGGCCAGGGGCTCATGGAAAGCCCCCCCCCAAAAGTCTCTCCTGGTGCCCTCATAATGCCAGCCTGCCCCCCTCCCGAGAGATTTAGACCTGGCATTGGCCAGGGGAGAGCAGGGAGCCCCGTGAGCCCCCAAAACAGCCCCGGGGGGCACTGGAGGGCCATGAGGGGGGCCCGGCTCTGCCCCCTCACCAGCCCCCACCTGCCTGCCGGGAGGGGAGAGGGAGGAGGGGGCAGATGGTGCCAACAAGTGACGTCATTTGTTTTTGAAGAGAAGGAAAAGCTGTTTTCTCGCCTCTGCTCCCTCCCCCCGCGAGTGCCTTCACAAGAGTTTGCACATCGCGCCCCCCCCCACGCTTGCTCCCTCGCTCTCCCCTCTGCCTCCGCACCAGCGGTGTGCCCCCCCACGCAGCCCCCCACACCGCCGTGCCATCGCCCACTCGGCCCCCCCAAGACTCGATGGCAAGCGCAGCCCCTGTGCCCCCCCACGCTGACGGCCCCCCTCTCCCCCCCACGCTGACGGCCCCCCTCCCCCCCCCATGCAGACCACCTCTCCTACATCGAGCACATCTTCGAGATCTCCCGCCGGCCGGACCTGCTGACCCGAGTGGTGGAGTACCGCACGCAGGTGCTGAAGATCTCGGAGGAGGACGAGGTGGACACCAAGTTGACCCGCATCCCCAGCGCCAAAAAGTACAAAGGTCAGTGGCCCCCTGGGAGGGGCTTTGGGGGAGGGGGGCGCAACCCCTCCTCCCTCCTCTGACCGCTGCCCCTCCCCTTCTCTCCACAGACATCATCCGGCAGCCCTCGGAGGAGGAGATCATCAAACTGGCGCCCCCACCCAAGAAGGCCTGAGCCCCCCCTGCGAGTGTGGGCGTGTGTGTGTGTGTGTGGAGGGGCTCAGCTCCAAGGACCACTGCCACCCCCCCTCCACTGCCCTGGCTCAGACACTTTGGGCCTCCCCCTCGGCTCACGGCCTCCCCTGCCTTGTCCCAGCGGGGGAGGGGGGAGAAAGGGAGATGGGCCCATGCCTCCCCCTCCCCCCCTCCCTCGGTCACTGGCTAAAGCAGGTTTTAGGAGGCTGCTGAGGATGGTTTGAGGAGGGGGGGCTGGAAAGACCCTCCCCACTGCTGCTGCTGCCCCCTCCCCCCCAGGCAAGAGACGTCCCCCAGGAGGATCAGGGGCCACTTTTCCAAGGAAGGAGGAAGTGAGAGAGAGAGAGAGAGGACCCGGGCCCCCTCCCTGGGCAAGGCCCCCCCTCACCCTCTGCCCCATGAGCCTACATGAGGCGGGGGTGCAAGGGGAGGCAGAGGGGGTCTGCCAGGGACCCCGGGGTTAGTGGGGCCCCCTCATAACCCGGGCACAGTGCCCTCCTCTTCTGGGGGGGGCAGGGGGGAGGGGGCCCTTCCAGGGACCAGGCGATCAGGAGACCCACCTGCAAGAGAGGCCGGGGAGGGGGGGTCTGCTCCTTCCCAGCTGAGCCCCCCAGAGCAGAGCAGGACCAGGGCGACCAGAGACCCCCCCTCCACCACAAACCCCCCCCGCCCTGCCCCCTGCCTGCCCACAAGGTGCCTTCTCTGGGTCTCCCACCCCACTGGCCTCTCCAGGCGTTTCCACGGGTGCCTCCTTTTCTACTCCCTTCCTGTGCTCGTGGGGGGGTGTATGTGTGTGTGCAGGGGGCCACCACTGACTGAGGCCCTGCCCTGCCCTGCATATATGGGGCGTATGGGGGAAGGAGCAGCCCTCCTCCACTCATCCCCCTCCCCACTGGGGGCCAAGGCCACGGGGTGAGGGTGAGGGGTCTGGGGTTCTGCTCGGCCTCCTGGCACGCAAGAGCTCCCGGCACCTGGCCCACCCGGGGAGAAGCAGCCATGTCCCCCCCCCCCGGCACTGGGATGCGCAGTGTCTCTGCCGAGTCCCCTTTTGTTCAGCCCCCCCCCGAGCCCCCCCACGTGGTGCAGCCTTTCCCGACACGCGTGTTGTGATCGTCGTGTGCATAGAAACAGCTGGGCTAGAACTGTGCTTTGAACGTGGCCTCCCCCGCCTCTCCCGCTGGCCCCCCTGCCTTCTGTCCTTATGGGTGGAGAGAGCGGGTGGGGGCCCTTTTCAGATTGGGGGGGAAGAGAGCTGAAGTCTGGGCCTGGGCCCCCCCGCGCATGGCCCCTGCCCCTCCCGTGGCTCCAGGCTGAGCCTCTTTGCCCCCCCCCAGAACCCCCCCGGGAGGAGGCAGCCATGATGCCCGGGAGCAGGGCCCCCTCGCTGCTCCTGCCCCCCCCACCGGGACCAACACGGAGGAGCCTGAACCGAGTGCGTTTCTCCCCCAGTGTTTACAGTCGAACAGTTGGTGGTGATCTCACTGCAAATTAGCACCCAGTAAAAATAGTACAGTGTGTGTGTGTGTGTGTGTAGTGGGGGGGGGGGCAGAAATCAGGGCGAGCGAATGTCTCCCAGTGAAGTGAAGCGCAAAAGCCGCTTAAGGCTCCTCTGGGCTGGGGGAGGGGCTGCAAAGGCTTTCCGGGGGGGGACACACAGAGCAGAGAAGCCCCCCCCCTCTGGGGTTACAGGAGGGGGGGAGGGGGGGTCTCCCAGGACCTTGCAAGGATGGACAGAAGGCACAAACCCCGCCCTTTGCGGCCAGCACCCCCCCCCCCCCCGTGTCCCTGACCTCGATGCTCAGACCGTGCTAACTGTGTGTACATATATATTATAAATATATGTATATTAAATATAATATGGAGTGACCAGTGTTAACTTATTTTCTGTGTCAAGTGGACCAAAAATAAAGGAAACAAAAGCAAAGCAGAATTTGTAAGACAAGAGTGTTTTCTACCCCCCCCCAAGCCTCCCCCCCCCCTTCGTCTCTGGCTGCAGAGGCCAAGCAGGACCTTCCGGTAGAGCGAGGGGCCACTCAGAGCCCACGATCCCACGCGGGGCAATGCAGGCATCATCCCTGGTGCCCCCTCCAGCTGCTCTGCCAAAGCCCCGGCACAGCTTCTTGCTGCCAGAGCTGCCCAGAGCTCGGACACAGGCTCTCTGGCCATGGCGCAACTGGCAGCCCTGGGGGTCAAGGACGGGGGGGTGCTGACAGGGGACGGGGGTCTCCAGCTTTGCCCTCTGGAAGTGGAGGTTGGAGACTCAGCCCCTCCCCATCTAGAGCCCCAGAGGGGGCAGAGGACACAGGAGGAAAAATATATTTCCCACTTAAAATCCCCTAAGTCAGCACACTAAGAGTCACCATGAAACCAAAGGCTCATGTGCGTATATATGTATGTACACACACACCCTGTTTCCCCCCAAAATAAGATTCCCCCCCCCCCCCAATAATACGCCCAACCAGGCCAATAAGGCCAAGCGCTCATTTCGGGGTCCCAAAAAGTATAAGGCAGGGTCTTGTTTTGGGGGAAAGAGGGTAGTAACTGACAATTACGAAAACGTGTATATTTTGGGGCTTGGCGCATAACAGGTTGCGGGTGGGTGGGTGGGTGAGTGGGTTGGTGGGTTTCCACCTTCCACCTACACTGCCCCCCCCCCACTAAAGGTCTTCTGAAGGGGGTTTCCCCAAAAGCAAAGGCCTCGAGAGCAGAGTGGAAAGGGCCGGGGCCCCTGGGGTTGGGGGGGGGGGCAAGAAGACCGACCCCCCACCCTGGGCGAGGCAGGGGGGGTCCTGGGCAGGCGAAGCAGCAGAGTCCCAGGGGGGGGGGGCTGCAGAAGAGCAGATGGCACCACGTCTCTCTCTCTCAATTCGTTTATTGCATTTATATAATATATATATATATATTTATATTTATATATATACTTAAACTTTTACAATAATTTTAACTTGATAACATCCAAGTTTAATTTGGTTCTTGTTTTAATACATATAAAATTAGGCCTCTAAACAGCAATCGGAGGGGGGGGCGTTGGGGGGGGTGTTGTTGCCTCCAAAACCGAGAGATCGTATCCTGGGGGGGGGGAAGGGGGGCAGAAAAACGAGGCGGCTGCACTGAAACCTTTCAAACTTTACACGCTCGGAGACGAGGAAGAGGTCAGCGAGTGGCGGCTGCAGACGGCCGAGGGAGGGGCCGAGGGGGGGGGGTCCTGGGTGCCTACAGCTGCTGGAGGAAAAACACACCAAAGGAAAGAGAGAACCGTGGAGGGGGGGGGGCTTGGGGGGGGGGGCAAACCCAGAGGGACCAAAGCTCCCAAATGTCCACTGGAGAAGCAGAGTTCCAGGGGGGCTCATCCTGGACACAACATGCAGCAGCCTTTGGGGGGTGGGGGGGGTAGAAGTACGTCCCCCCTCCAATCCACACACACACACAAAGAAAGGGGAGGAGCCAAGCCAACTCCCACCCCCCCACCCCAAAGAAACTGCAGGGAGCAGGCGGCAACCAGAGCCAAGAATCCGGGAGGGGGGGGAGGATGGTGGCTGGGGGGGGGAAGCCTGGTGCTGAGAAGGGAGGGCAAAGTCCAGTGGGGGGAGAGAATGGGGGGGGCTGAGGAGCCAAGCTGACCCCCCTGCTAACCAGGGCAGGCAGGCAGGGCGAGGGGGGCCTCTCGTGGGGAGGAGGAGGAGGGGGGCTCACTGGACAGGCGGGCTCTCCTCCCCCCTTCCCAAAGTCCCCACAGCCGCTGATTCCGTGGGTCAGGGGGAGGGGGCGGGGGGGGGACTCAGGAAGGCATGCACTGCACCCGGTCCGGGCCCTCCTCGTCTTCGTCCAGGGTGTCCGAGGAGCTGAGGGAGTCCTCCGAGTCGCTCTCGGCCGCTCCGGTGCCCGCATCCCGCTGGCGCTGTAGAGAAGCCCCCCCCCTCAGCGTCACTGCCCGCTCGGAGCCCCCCCCCCCCCGCATGATGCTGCGACCGGAGGCCAGGGGCAGCCCCACGGAGGAGGGTCCCATAGGCAGCCCAAGCCCTGGGAAGGGTCTCCGTGCCCCCCCCCGGAGCCAGCCCCACTCGCTCACCCTGTGGCGCCGCCGAGGGCGGAAGTGGTGCATGAGGAACCAGAGCAGGTGGCTCTCGTACATGTCCGCGTGGTTGAGGCTGTCCTCGTCCCTCTCCCGCTTGTTCTTCTTGATCACCTGGGTGGGGGAGGGCAGGGGGGCTGTTAGAGAGCAGGGAGGGGGCCCACGTGGGGAAGGCAGGGGGTGGGGGGCCCGGGATGCTCTTTCCGCCTGGGGTCTTGCGAAAGGCCTCAGAGACGAAAGGAGCAACTCCTCCTCCTCCCTTCCCCCACACAGCCCCCTCTCCCAATTCTGCCCATATCCCTGGGGCCTTCGACCCCCACCAGGAAGGCCGCACCCACCTCCTTCAGGGCCGCTCAGCTGTGTGGGCACCTCCGCGGTGGGGGCCCAAATCTTCACGTCGTAATCCAGGCCGCTGGTGGCCAGAACAGGGAGGTGGGGGTGGGGCTCCAGGCAATTGACCTGCTGGGGCAAAATGGAGCGGGGGCTGCACAGAGGGCCACCCCCGAGGAGCCCCCACGCGAGGGATGAGCCGCCCCCGGGCGCCCCCACTCACCACACCCCCTTTGTCTCCGGGCATGAACTGCACCACCTGGCTGGAGGCCTTTTCCCAGACGAAGACGTGGCCGCAGTCGCTGCCGCTCACCACAAACTCGCTCTTGGGGCCGTAGAAGTTGACCCCCTTCACTGGAAGCAGATGCGGGGGGACCCCTCAGGCCAGGCCGGGACCCCAGGACACCCCCCCCTTTGACCCAGAGGATCTCCGCCCCCTCTCCCCCGTTTGAACCGTCCCGCCCTTGCCTGCTCCAACCAGAAGGGGGCGCCCACAGACAGTTTTGCCCAGGAGCCCCCCCCCTCGCAACCCCAACAAGCCCCCCCAGCCTTGTGTGTGTGTGTGTGTGTCACCTGTGGCGTTGTTGCGGTGCCCTTTGTATCTCTTGACGTACTCGGCTCCGTCGCTGTGGGAGGCGTTGAAGAGGTAGATGTCCTCGTCGTTGTAGCTGGCCAGGAGCTCTGCAAGAGACCCACATGGCGGGGGGCATGGAGGCAGCCGCCCAGGCGACATCCCCCCCCCCGAAAGAGAGACCCCCCCCTCAGCCCCCAGCCCAGCCTTCAGCCCCCTACCTGAGCCATTGTGGCTGTAGACCAGGCAGGTGATGTTGGCTTTTGACTCGCTGTTCACCTGACGGGGCGGAGGGGCAGAACCCTGAGAACAACGCTCCCCCCCGCCCGAGGCAGGTGCTGACCCAGGCAGAGCGCCCCCCCCCCGCCCCTTCCCTGCCAAGGCCACGGGGGGGGGGGAGAGGAGGGGAGGCCTCACCAGGTGGTGGGGGCAGAACTTCTTCAGGACCCCGTTGTTCTCGTTTTCGTTGATCTTCCGCTGATCGTAGATCCTGCGCAGAGACCGACAGGCGGGAGAGGAAAGCTGGGACTGGGGGGCCAAAGGAGAGACCCCGGGGGACCCCAGCCCCACCCTCCGTAAGACAGAATCAAGCTCCTGGCCCTCAAGCTCCTAGCAGAAAGGAAGGGACGAGGGAAGCCAAAACGAGGAGGGGGTGGGGGATCAGCGTCCTGGGCAGCTCCCCCTCCCCCAGGATGGCCCCACAGCTGACCCCCCCCTATTCAGCAGGGGGGAGGGGGGCCCCTGGGCTGACCTGACGTATTCGTCTCTGCCCCCCACCGCGAAGTGGTGCGTGTTGGCCGGGCTGACGAAGATGGTGTAGAGGCCGACCTTCCTGTCCTTCTCCTTGGTCACTACCAGCTTCCTAGAGGGGGGGGAGAGCGAGGCCTTCAGATGCCCTCCACGCGGACCCCCACCCGCTCCCTCGCTAGGCCCCCCACCACTTACGAGGCCGGCCGGTCTTGTCTCAGGTCGATGGTGAAGACCACGGCGTCTTCTCCGGCCGAGAGGAACGTGCAGGGGGAATCCGGCTCCAGGGCCAGCTGGGGGGGGAGGGGGGGAGGCTTGGCTGAGGACTCCAGGGACCCTCCACCCCCCCCCAGACTCCAGAGGACTTTGGAGGGGAGCAGTTTAGAAACCCACCCACCCCCCGCGCGAGAGAGAGCAACTGAGCCTCCGCAGGGGTGTCGCACGCGAGGGGACAGGGGCAGCCTGCAGCCGAGTGGATAGGGACCGAGAGCCAGGGGATGAGCAGCCCATCCGGGTCAGCCTGGTGGGGCGGGGGCAGCATAGGGGGCGCACACTCACCTTGTGTGACGCGCCCTTGTGCTGGGCCACCCTCTTCGTGGTCTTGCAGCACTGGGTGGCGGAGAGTTCGGCCACTCGGACCTGCCCGTCCCGAGCACACATGGCCAGGGTGGAGTCTCCGCTGTTGGGGAGGAACTTGGCCTGCAGGGGGGGGAGGGGAAGCAGCCGGGTCTGGCGCTGACCCAAGGCCGGACACCCCCGCTCCCTCTGCCCCACCGGCCAGCAGGGCTCTTCCCATGGCAACCAGCCCCCCTCTCCTGCCGGCCCCCAGCCTGGCTCAGTGGGGGGCCCTGGATGAGAAGGCCCCGCTCCAATCCCCGAGCCCCCCCCCCACCTGGAAGACGTTGCTCTTGTGGCCGCTCTCAAACTCCAGCACGGGCCGCCGGCGCATCCAGTCCCAGACCACCACCTTGAGGTCGTCGCTGCCGCTGGCCAGCCAGGCCCCGCGCTGGTTGAAGTGGAGGGTGTTGACGCAGCCCGCGTGCCCCTCCAGGCCGTACTGCAGGCAGAGGCGCTGCACGAAGAGCCGGGCCCCGCAGGCCTCGCGGGTGAAGCGGGCGCTGGAGCCCAGCTCCCTCCCCCGCAGCGCCTGGAGGGCCCGCCAGCGGGGCTGGGGCAGCGCCAGCGTCTCCGAGGCCACCCAGTCCTCCAACGCCCGCTCGTCGTCTGAGGAGTCCCGGTCCTGGTTGGGGCGCTTGCGGGGCCCTCGCCAGCGGGAGCGCTGGGCCCCCACTTCCGCCTGCTGCTGCTGCTGCTCTTCCTCCTCCTCCTCCTCCTCCTCGTCTTCCTCTTCGTCCTCCTCCTCCTCCTCCGAGGGGGAGTGGTCGTAGGTCCGGTTCAGTTCGTTGATGGAGTAGTGCCCTGTCTCCTCCATGCTGTCCGAGTCCTTCTCTTCCGCAGAGCTCTCCGTGTACGTCTGGCTGGGGCCCACCTCGTCCCCCGTCAGGCTCAGGTCCGAGGCCTCCACCTCCACCCCGGACGACGTCTCCGGCCCCTCCGTGGTTGCGGACATCTCCTCGGGGCTGCTGGACACGCTCCCTGTGGGTGGAGGGGGACCTGGCTGAGAACCCTCTTCTCCCCCTTCTGTCCCACGCGGGGGCTGCCCTGCCCAGAGCCACTGGCCGATCCTGGCCGGGGCAGGGGTTGCTCCCCCCACAGAGAGACGGGCAAGCAGGGGGCTTGCGAGGGAGGTGGGCAGGGTCCAGCCCCCCTGCGCCCTCCGCCATCCAGCCACAGCTCCGCGAACTAAGCCCTGCGCCCTCCACCGTCCTGCCACCCTCAACCACAAGTGCCGGGATCCTCCTGCTCTTACCGTTGGGGAGGTCCGTTCTCCCCACTGTGCTATTATCCCCCCCGCCTGACATCTCGCTATTGCGTTTTAATTCGCTCTAAGAGAAAGGGGAGGAAAGAGAGCAGCAGGTGAGCCACAAAGGGAAGGCCGGCCCATCTCCCAGCCCCCGAGCCCCCTCCGCCCTCGGACACAGCACTGGCAGCCCTCTGGCCACAGCGACACAGGGCACCCGAGCAGACCAGCCTGGCAAAGCCTGGAGCCCCAGCTGCCCTGCCGCCCGTCTGCTCCGGCCCAGGGGGGCAAAACAGGGCAGGTTCCCACTCTCAGGGGCCATTTCACAAGGCCAGAAGGAGGCTCCAAATGCGCAAACTCCGGCCACCAGGAAGGTTTCTCGAGTGGGGTCGGCAGTGCAAAAACTCCACCGTTTATTCCTCTGTTTAGATCACAGGGCTTATTTCAGAGGCTTCGCCTTCCCTGCAGCCAGACGGTGGCCAAGATGGCTGGTAATGAATGGACCCCACAACAAACACCCCTTGAAAGCCTCCAAGTAAACAGGGGGGCTCCCAGACACAGAAGCACCACACACACCTATGGGGGGCGCAAGCTTCCATAGAAGAGGCCTGGCCCCCACCCCCAAGGCAGCAACACCCAGGAGGAGACCTCCACCCTCCTTCTCCTCCAGGGCCCCCTCCCTCCCTCCTGGGCCCCTCAAACGGGAGCCACCACTTGGGAGGTGTGGAGCCTTCAAGGGCGGCCCCACAAGACCAGCCTCCCTTCTGCTTCTTTGGGAGGCAGGGGGCTCAGCTCGGGCGGGGGGGAGGGGGCATTGCAACCCGAAGCTCCACCCCCAACTCAGCCAAAAGTCCGGCTCGCCCCCCCCCCCTCAAAGCGAGGAATCCCCCTCGGTGAACCCCGGCCAGGCTCCGAAGCTGCAAAGCCCAAGGACCAGCGGCCCCCGTGGCAGCCCAGCCCAGGCGGCTCAGCAAGGGGGGGGGGGGGGGCGCAGCAGGAGGAAGGCACCGAGGCCCCTTCCGCCCCCCCCCCCCAAGGCAGTTACGGTGCAAAAGGAAAAGACGGGTGCCCGGGGGGGCCCCACCTGCCCCTCCCCTTTGAATTGTGCCCTCTCCCCCCGACCCACCTGTCCTGCCGCTTCTTCCGTCCTCGGCCCTCACCGGGGAACAGGCGCGGAGAAGCCGGAGATCAGACTGCGGGGGGGCAGAGAAGAGGGTCTCAGGGTACCGGATTTCTCCGGACGCCCCGGGCGAGGGGAGGGGGACTCGGCCTCCCTTCCGGGCTCCCCACCCCGGAGAGCGGCGCTCAAAGCTCCGTGGGAGGGAAGGGCGGAGACCGCGCGGGGGCTCCGGGGAGAGGCGGCCGAGGCTCCGCTGCCCCGCACACGTAGGCCCGGCGCGGCCATTCCGGGGCCCTCGGCCGGGGACGCGGCTGCCCGAGGCTGGGCCCGGCGGGTACCTCTGGCGGCGGCGGCGGCTCCCGCTCCTCCTCCTCCTCCCGCCGCCCCGTCGCCGGTGCTGCCCCCGGGACGCCCAGGCGCCGCCGCCATTTTATGGCCCAACCGGCGCCGCGCGTCTCCTTCCGGATCCTCCGCTGTTCGCGACAGCCGCGCTTTACGCCACGCTTCCCCGCTTTACGGCAGAAAAGCCCGGAGCTGCCTTAGAGACGCCTGCCCAGACCGGGAGGAAACATAGAGAGCGAGCCCTGCTGGCGGGCAGGAGGGCATCCGGAAGCACAGCGCTGCTAATCCTCCCGGAGTTTCCTTGTGCGGTCGGTGGGAGGGTCCTCCACACACAACGAGGTCCGTTACCCTGGCAGGGCAGCCGGTTCCCTCCCGGGCAGTCAAGGGCCGAGCCCCCGGAGCCCCCTGCCAAGGCAGCTATTGCCAGGCAGAGAAGGGCCCGGGGGGAGGGATTTGTGCCCTCCAAGCAGCCCTAGATGGGGATTTACCGGAGGAGGCGGAGACAGACCGTATCCGTTCTCAAAGCCTTTCCCCAAAAGCCGCTGCGAATCCAATATTTTCTGTCCCCGTTCAGGATTTGTCCTCCTCAAAATAAGCGTCTCCGCTTACTGTCGCTGAAGGACAAGGAGCACCTGATGGACTCACCTGCCACTGCCCCTCCAACCCCCCCAATTTTGTGTGCCTGTTCAGTGTATCTACCTGGAGAACCCCCCGCCCCCCATATAAGTCCTAGAAAGTGGGAGCTATTCATAGGGGGCTGGTGGTCTGTTCTGCCCACCCCGTGCAGGACCTGAGGAGCTGGGGGCTGCCAAGCAGGGGGGGAGCTGCTACAAGCTCCGAGGGCTCAAGAGTTGAAACAGGGGGGCTCCCTCCACTCACAACAATTGACAGAAAAGATCACAACTTCACACCGTCAACCTCCACCTTTATTTCAAGAATGGCCCCTCTCACCCACTTCAGCCATGGAGGGCGGCTCTCCCCCTGCGCCATCAGCCGCCAGCAGAAAGGAAAGGCCCCAGTGGCCAAGGGGCAGAGGCAGCCGGCTCCCCAGCTCCCTCCCCGCACAGGCAGTTCTCACAAAGCAGCAGCAGCAGCAGCAGCAGCACTCGTGTTAGGCAGAGGCAGGGATGTGAATACTCGGGGCTACGGCACAACACGAGGCTCACACCGAGGGGGCCATGGAGCCGGTCAGCGTGCCTGGCATCATCCAGAGGCCGTGACTGAGCCCAGAGCTGGGCCTTGGGAAGTGGGGGCCTTCGAGTGTGATTGCTCTGGCCCTCGCGGGACTCCTGCAAACCCACCTGCCAGGCTCGGCAAAGGTCGCCAGCCTGAGGCACCGGGCGGTGACAGAAAACAGGCCAAAAAAGACACGGACCCCTCCACCCACCACAGTGCCCTCCCATCTCTCAGTCTCCCTGGCGCGGGAGCAGGTCACATGATCTGGCACTGCTCGCCCCCAGCGCCTCCGGCGTCAGGCAGGTTCAGTCCTTCCAGGTCAAAGTTCAGGCCAGGAGGCTGGAAAAGGAGGAGGAAACGCCTGCTCACAAGAAAGGAGGGGCCGTTGCACCCCTCGGGTTCAAGCTGCCCCCTTTGCGCCCCCCCCTTTGCCTTGTGGCACCACTGCTGCTGGCAAGGCCGAATCCCAGCCTGGGCACTCACCGATTCTCCGGCCAGCTCCTTGGGAGGATGCCCCAGGTCCTGCAGCTGGAAGGCAGATGGCAGAGTTAAGTCCCCAGCCCCACGCCTTGAGCCCCCCCCCCCCACTCCCAGCCCCTCACCTGCTGCATGAGGTCCAGGATGGCCTCAAAGTGGGCCCTGTGCTTGGGGTCTCCGTCCGTGGGCTGCTGCGCCTCGAAGTGCTCACAGATTCTGCCCATGACCCGGAGCTGCTCCTGGTACTTCTCGTACTGCTCCTCAGGCAGGGAGTCCCGGTGCCTCTGGAGCCACTCCGGGTACTGGGAGGGGGGGTCCACCAGGAGGTCACAGATGGCCGCCCCTGCCTTTCTCGAGTGGGGGGGAAAGAGGAGGCAGCCCCTCCCTCCCTTACCTTCTCCGTGATCTCCTTGAGGGAGGGGTAGAGGACGTCCTTGGAGAGCAGGTTCTGCATGATGCTGTGCATGATGGGCCAGAGGCTGCCTTCCCCACCGCCCTCACCCTCCTCCAGGCCCAGCCCCTCCATCGTCCGGCTCAGCTCCTCCGCTGACACCCCGGAACTCTGGGGGGAGAGAGAGGCACAGCTGGCAGGGAGGGTTGGGCGGTGGGGGGGGGGCGAGGGAGGGGGGGGTCGGGCGGAGGACGCACCTGGAGGCCGTCGGCATTCTTGGCCAGCCCGCTGAGCGTCTCCTTCAGGCAGGAGGTGAACTCCTGGCGGGACCCCGGGTCGCTCCCTGCAAAGAGGCGGAGGAGGCGTCGGCGGCGCTCGACGGGCTCTTCCCCCTCCCCATGAACCCCCCCGCCGCCGCTCACCGACTCTGCCCGCGGCCGCCGAGAGTCTCTGGAACTGCTGCACCAGGAGGGGCTCCTCGGCCGCCAGCTCCTCCATGGCCCGCTCGAACTCCGCGCTCGCCTGCGACGCCAGCTCGCTCTCGAAGAGCTCCTGGAAGAAGGTCTCCTGCGCCGCCAGCAGCCGGCCCTGCGCCACCCCGGGGGGGAGGACGGAGGAGGGAGAAGCGGAGGCTGCAGGCGCTGCCCGGACCGGAGGCCCCCGCGCCCCGAGACCCCCGCCCGCCCGCCTACCTGCGCCTCCCCCGCCGGCTCCGCCGCCCCCTCGCCGCCTCCCGCTGCTGCTGCTGCTGCGCCGCCTCCTCCTGCTCCTCCGACGGGCTCCCCGGGCGCCGGCGCGGCCTTCTCGAAGTCCTCCAGGGCGCCTGCAGGCAGAGAGAGAGAGAGAGCGGCCGGCTCGGACGGACCCCCCCCCCGGCACCCCCTCCCGCGGCCTCCCCTCCCGCCGCCGCTCACTGGCCAGCAGCTCCTCCAGCTCGGCGTCGGGCTCCGCTCCGGCCGCCGCCATCTCGCAGCGCAGACCGGCCAGACGCTCAGGCCGGAGGAGGAGGAGCCCGGCCAGGCCCCGCCCCGGAAGACTGCCAGGCCCCCCTGCGCTCGGTTGCCGGGCAACGGGCCCAGACGCCGCCGCGATGGGCAAGAAGGGCGAGCGAGGCGCCAAGGACAAGAGCGCGGCGCAGGAGGAGGAGGCGCGCATCGCGGCGCGCAGGGCGGAGCATGGGGAAGGTGGGGGCCGGCTCCCCCCTCCCTCCCCCCCCCCTCAGCAGCCCCCCCTCCAGGTGACTGACAGCCCCTCCCCTTCTTCTCCCCCCCCGCAGAGGAGTACGTGTGCAGCGGGGCGCTGGAGGTGGACTTCCCGGAGCTGTGCGCGCGGGCGGGGCTGCAGGAGGCCCCCCGCGTGGTCAGCCGCCCGCACCCGCCCGCCGGGCCCCCCCTGGAAGAGGCGGAGGGGGCGTTGGGGGCGTTGGGGGCGCCGGCGGGGGAGCCGCTCTCGGCGCTGGCCCAGATCCAGGCCAAGTACGCCTACTTCCGGCCCTGCCTGCAGGTGGAGCTGGAGCACGAGGACCCCAAGAGCGCCCGCGAGCTCTTCATCCGCAGTGAGTGAGGGGGGGCGCCCCACAGACCCCCCCTCCCCTCGCCTCCTCCCACTGCCCCCCTCCCTCTCTCTCTCTCAGGCTGGAAGATCGAGGAGAAGATGCTGGGGGTCCTGGGGAAGTGTCTGCCGGCCCTCGCCCACCTCCAGGCCCTCCAGTGAGTCCGCCCAGGGGGGGTCTCTCCCTCTGTCCCCGGACAGCCTCTGACCCACCTCTTGCCCCCCCTTCCCCCCGCAGCCTCTGGAAGGTGGGCCTGAGCGACCTGGCGTTCCTCTCCCTGCTGCCCGTGCTGGCCGCCTGCGCCAACCTCAAGTAGGTGGCCTACCCCGAGGGGGCGGGGGCTGGGGAGAGGGGAGAAGGGGCAGCTGGACAAGGGCGGCCCCTGCTGCTTCTCTCCCCCCACCCCCCGCAGGACCTTCGTCTTGGAAGGGAACCCACTGCCCGAGCGCTCCTTCTACAAGCTGGTCTCAGAGGAGAGCAGGTGAGGCCTGAGAGCACACCCACCCCACAGAGCCTTCCCTGGTGGGCCCCCAGGAGGAGCCCTGTCCCACAGCCCCACCCTCTCTCCCCCCACACACACAGCTTGGCCCACCTGTCCCTGCGCAACAACTGCATGGACGACCAGGCGGTGCTGCTGATAGGCCAGGCACTCTCCTCCCTCCGCACCTCCAACAAGACCCTCGTCTCCATCAACCTCAGCTACAACCACATCACGGACGTCGGGGCCACCCACCTTGCCAACGTGAGGCCGCGGGGGGAGGGCCGGCTGTCCCATCGGGGGGGGGGGCATCGGGGGGGGAAACAGGGGGAACCTCAGGCGGCTCCTCCCTCCCTCCCTCCGTGCAGGGCCTGCGCCTGAACCGCTCCCTGCTCTCCTTGTCCTTGGCCCATAACCAGATCGGGGACGAGGGCGCCGTGAAGCTGGCCGAGGTGAGTCCCAGCCGGGCGGGAGGAGGCCCCAGAGGTCCGGAGGGTCCCTCAGCCGGCCGCTTGCCTTGCAGGTGCTGGGCCCCTTCCCGCTGACCCACACGGAGGTGGTGGAGAGGCGGCGGCTGCTGCTGGAGAAGGAGGCCCAGGAGAGGGTCCGGCAGGTGGGGAGCTGCGGGGGGGGGGGGAGGCAGGACCGGCACGGGCCAGGCGTAAATTGGGGGGGCGGGGTGAACGGGAGGCTCCGCCCACTTGCCCGCTTTCCCTCCCAGCAGCCCCCCCGGCACTCGGAGCTGAAGGCCGACCGTCCCACCAGCCACGCCAGCAGCACCACTATCGACAAGCTCTCGGGGGCCAAGGGGGCCAGGTCCCTCATCAAGAAGAAGGCGAGCCCTCCCCAGGACCTGTGGGGGGGAGGGAAGGGGGCACCCAGAGAGCCCACAGCAGCCCCCCCTCCCCTGCAAGGCAGAGACCCCCGTCTGGCCTCTTCCAGGAGCCCACCAAAAAGGACGAGAAAGGCCCAGCGGGCGGAGGGGCCCCCGCACAGCCCCCGGCACCACCCGCGGCCCAGGCCAAGAAGGAGGACGCCAAGCAGTCCAAGAAAGGTTCGGCCTGGGCCCCTGCCCCCCTTCTCCCTCCCCCCTTCTCCCCCAGAGCCCTCAGCCCTCCTTCTCTCCCGCAGCCGCGCCCCCCGTGGACCCCAAGGCGAAGGGGGCCAAGGGGCTGAAGCAGGGCTCCAAGGACAAGCGGTCCCAGGTCCTGGAAGTGGAGGTGAGACCCCCCCCTCTGCACGCAGCAGCCTAAGGGGGAGGGGAGGGCGGCCAGACCCCTCCCCTCCCAACGGCTGCACCTGCCTGGCTCGTGTCTCCCCCCACCCCTCGCAGCAAATCCTGGAGCCCACCGAGATGATGAACCCGCTGCTGGAACCGGCCGAGCACCGTGACGGTCAAGTCTTCCTGCAGGGGAACCGCGTGCTCATCTACCTGAACCTCATGCGTAGGTCGGGGGGGGAGGGAGGACAGCTGGGCCGGGGAGGGGGCTGCGGCTTCCCCTGGTTAAAGGTCACCCTCCCCTCCTTGCCCCCCCCCAGGCAACAACATCTCGGAGACTGGCCTGAGGGCCTTCCTGGCCACGGTGGAGCACCAGGTCAGCCGGGTCGTCCCTGGCGGCAAGGGCCCCACCGGCCTCCTGCACCTGACCCTGGCGGTGAGCCCCTCCCTGCCAATCACGGGTGGGGGTGGGGGGTGGGGCATGGGCAGGCCCCCCTCCACCTCACGGGGCCCCCACCCTCTCTGTTGCCCCCCTCCCCAGAAGAACCAGTTCCCGGCCGACAGCAAGACCTTCAGCCGCATCCAGGAACTGATGGTGCCACGCGACCCCCTGCCCAGGGCCCCCAAGGCGGAGGAGGAGGGGCTCACGGCTGCCCAGTAGGCCCAGGCCGGCCTCCCCGGGACCCCCTGCCGCCCATTAAAAGCCCTCCCCCAAAACCCTGAAGGTTCTGTGTGTGTTTGTGTGAGTGGGGGAGGAGGCCTGTAAAGATTGGTGGGATCAGCAGGGGGGCCTCCCTCTCAGTTGCCCCCCCCCTCCTCTCTGGGCCAAATGGGCGCTGCCCCCCCCTCCACTGCCCCCCTCTCGGCCGTTCAGAAACTCAGAGGCTCCGTGCCCATGTGTCACTGCCAACTGGGGGCCCCGGGAGGGTCTCGGCAAAGCCCCCCCCTCCTCCAGGCCTTTCCTCCACCGGTCACTTTCCAAGGGAAGAAGGGGCCTCTCGGACACGCAGGAAGGTGGAAGAGTCTTTATTTAATTTTTTCCTGTGGAAAAACCTTTTGGGGTCGAAAGCAATAAAATGAAACCCCACTGTCAGCACCCTAACTCTGCAACATCCGCGGCACAAACTGAGCCAGGGAGGGGCCCACGAGGGGGGCTGGGGGAGGGGGCTCCGTGTGTGGGGAGGGTCCTTCCCAGACCCTCCCACCAAGGGCCCCAAGAGGAGGAACAGAGAGCAGCCCAAGGAGGGGTGGCACAGGGGAGCCCCCACCCACCGTATTTACAAGACCTCAATACACAGAATACATACATATTTATATCCGTGGGGGGGGGGGGCTCTCCAGTGACACTCCCCCCCCCACTGAGAAGGCGTGAAGGGAAACAAAAGTGCAAAGACACAGAAGAGACCCCCCCCCGTGCACAGAGCGCCTGCCTCTACACGCCTCTCATGCGCAGCCCCGCCCTCTGTCCGTCCATCCGTCTGTGGGGCCACGTGGAGGGACCTGGGCCCCCCAAAAGCCATCCAGCGGAGGGACCTCCTGGGTGCCTTGAGTCTCGGGGGGGGGGAGAGAAAGAGCTGGGGAGTCCGCCTCCACCCGCACTGGGGAAGCCTCGGGTCGTTCCCGTCCGTTCCCCGCGAGAGAGGGAGTCCGTGTGCCGCTCTCCCCGGCTGCCTCCTCAGTTGCGCCATGTTTCCCCCCGGCAGCTCCTGGTTCCGTCCACAGCCGCCTCCCATCTTCAGCCCGGGCTGGGACGGGCGGGAGGGCAAGGAAGCATCGCCTGGAGGCGCCTTTTCCTTCCTTCCTTCCTTCCTTGGCGGAGGCCCCCCCTGCCCTACAGGGTCACTTCCTGGGGGGCCTCTTCAGGCAGGGCCAGGGGGAGCCTGTTCACGCCTGCAGAGGGGGCTACGGCGTCTGTCTCTGCGGCACCTCCGGCCTTCCGATCAGGCTGGGCAGCCCCCAGGGACTCTGGGGGGCAGGAGGGCTGGCTGGCTCCGGACCCCTGGCTGGGTTCCAGCAATGGGGCGCCTCCCTGCCCAGGGGGGGGCGCCAGGGGTGAAGGGGCCCTTGGGTGGGGGGCTGCTGGAGCAACAGCTGTCGATAGGCCCCTTCCACGCCCTGCAAGCGGAGAAGGGAAGAGAATGAAGACCCCCGGCCCCTCTGGGCACGCGGCATCTCCCCCCCCCCACTTGGCTTCCCTCCCTCGGCCTCCTCGCTCACCTTGAGCTGGGTCAGCTTGAGGGTCAGCTGCTCTATGGCCCGGAAAATGGCCTCTGCCTCCCGCGTGCCCTGGCCTGGTGGGGGGCTCGGCCAGCCTGTGGGCGCTTCCGTGGGGCCCCCTGGGCAGCCGGGCAAAGGCACCGCCAGAGGGGAGGATGGTGCCTGGCACGAAGCCCCCGCTGCCCCCCCAATGCTCTGGGCACCCGCTGGGGGTCTGTCGGAGTCGGCCGGGAGACTTAAGTAGAAAGTGTTTCCTGGAAGGAGGGAGAGGCGGGAGGCTGGAGGCTGGGAGGGTCCCGTTTGGGGAGGGGGCCCTGAGTCCAGGCCAAAGCCTCTGCTTCCCCCCCACAACTGCCCCAGCTGGGCTAAATGCGCTGTGGCCTGAAAGTCTCGAGACCCCCAGAGCCCCCCCAGGCAGCTCTCCCACCTGCAGAAGGAGCAAAAGGCCCCCCCGCCCCCCCCCCGCTGGGAAAGGCAGCCCAAGAAGCGGCTGTGGGGCAGCCCCCTTGTCTCATCCCCGCCACGAGGAAGGGCACACGCAGAAAAGTCCCAAGGGGGGGGGGGGCTCCTGGTCTTTACCATCTGCCCCGGGGGGGCCTCCAGCGTCCACTCCCGCCCGGCTGTCTTTGGCCACCCAGAGCCGAGCACCTTCGCTGCCCTCCACCTCCTCGGCTGTGCAGCAGGCGCCGGGAAAGAGGAAGCGTGTGGGGAAGGGGGGGGTGCAGTTGGGGGTGGGGGGGAGAAAGAAGAGCGGTCACCTCGGGGGCTCCAAGCAGTGCCCGCCACCCAGCCAAGAGGCAAGCAGAGGGCAGGCGAGGAAGAGGAGGAGGAGGAGGAAGAGACCAGATGCAGATGAAGCCAGGGGGCCCGGCCCCTCCCCAAAGGCTGCCCCTCCCCTCCCCTTCCTCCCCCCCTTACCTTTCCGCACCACCAGGTAGCAGCTGGGAGCCTCCGACGGCTGGTGGTCTGCCTGGCCCACAGGGGACGCCACCTCCTCCCTAGGCCCCGGGGGGCTGGCAGGGCCTGAGGAAGGGGTCCTGGCCACAGCGTCCGGCTCTGGAGGGCCCGGGAGAGGAGCTGGACGGAGGCCCTCTGGTGTCTCCTCGTGCCTGGCAGAGGCAGGGCCCCATTGGTGGTGGTGGCTGAGCCCCGAGGGGGTGGGGGTCAGGTCCTCTTCGGCCTCCAAGTCCTGGCCGGGCAGGAAGCTGTGCAGGAGGAGCCTCCGCAGGGTCTCCACTGGGGGGGGGTCGAGGGGGGAGAAGAGGGGAAGGGTCTGCAGCTTCAGTCCTGTCCGCACCAGCCCCCCCCCCCCAGCATAGCAGGAGCCCCCTCGCCCCCCGCCCTGTGTGGGGCCACTCACCGTCCCCCAGGGCAGACTCCGCCATGCTCTCCAAGCAGGGGGGCCTTTGAGGGGGGGCTCCTTCCAGAGGGGGCAGCGGAGGTCCAGTGGGCGGGTGGCCTTCCTCCCCCTCTTCCGGGGCCCCCACCTCCATCAGCTCAGCCGCGAAGGCTTCGGTGGGAGTGTGATCTGGGGGGGGGAAGAGGGGGCAGCCTGAGAAAGAGCTGGAGTGGGGGGGTGCCCCCCTCCTGCCTTTTGCTGCCCCCAAAGCCCAGCCCCCCCCCCACACCGGTAACTGCTGCCCACCTGAGGCCCCCTCCTCCTCCTCCTCCTCCCCTGCTTCGCAGCTGGGGGGGCTGCTCCTCCCTTGGTCCAGCCTGGGGGCGATCTCAGGGTCCGGGAAGATGAAGCTGTGGAGGGAGACAGAGGGGGGGGGGTCCATTGCAGAGAAGGTGCAAGGCCTGGCCCTCCCCCCTCCCCTCCCCTGGGACTCTCGCCCACCTGGTGGGGGCCGGCTGGGGGGCTTGCAGCGCCTGGGGATGGAGGTGGGGTGGGCGCGTGGCCGCCTGCACGGCCGTCTTGACCGCCTCTTCTAGGAGCTCCATCCACCTGCCCGGACAGAGGAGGAAGTTTTCTCCAGGGCCCCTTGCAGTGGGGGGGCTTCAGTTCTCATGCCTGGGGAGGCCTCGGAACAGCCAGAGCTTCTGCAGGCCAAACTGGGGGCCTCCCTCCCCCTCCCCAGCCAAGAGCAGCCCCCCTCCCTGCGGCCCCAGTGCCCCTCCCCCCACGCCCCCCCTTCCCCTACGTGTTCTTCTCCAGGGAGGAGGAGGCCACCAGCTCGTAGATCTGGGGTCCCAGCTCCGAGGTGCAGATGATGAAGAGGGCCCTCTTGTCTGCAGAGGGAAGCGGAGGCCGGGCTCAGCAGAAGCCCCCTCCCCACCCTTCTCCTCCCCCAGCCTCAGAGCCCCGCCCACCACTCACCCGTGGCCACGGAGCGGATGAGGACGGAGCCCAGGCGCAGGACGGGGCTGAAGGTCTGCTTGGGGTCCGAGGAGCCCACCCCTGTCCGGCTGTGGCACTTGAGCACCAGCCGCTCGTCCTGGCGCTGCAGCAACACCAACAGGTCCCCCAGGAGCAGCACCTGAAGGTCTGTGGGGTGAGACGGCCCCCTCAGCACGCCTGCCCCCCCAGCACGGGCCCCCTCCCCTCCCCTCCGGCCCCCACACACCCACGGTCTTGTCCTTGCTGATGCGCCACACCAGGGGGCCCTCGTGGATCATCTGGCGGCCTCGCAAGTCCAGGTTCTGCGCAAGACAGGCGGTCAGTGGGGGCCACACGGGGACCACGCAAGGCCCCTTCCCCCCGTCGTCCCTGCGCGTACTTTGAACTCGGCCGCGATGGGGTTGCTGGTCCGCTCCAGAGAGGTGGCGTCCAGGCGCTTCTGGTAGGACTCCAGGCGCTGCTGGTTCTCGGCCTGCTTGACCGCCTCGTTGACGTAGCGGAGGGCCTCGCGGCACTGGTCCCGGGCCCGGCAGAGCTTCCGGTGCTCCGCGGTCTGCCCTGGGGGGGAGGGAAGGAAGAGGGGAAGGCGGAGGGGCAGGGTCAGCGGAGGGGCAGGACCGGCCACCACTGGTGTGCAGGAGAGGACGACGCCCACCTGGGGAGTGCTTGATGAGGCTGTCCAGCAGGAGCGGGTACTTGGTCAGCCGCTGCATCTCGGAGATGAGCAGGTCCTTCAGCTGCAGCCGGCGGCACTGCGGGTGGCTCTCGGCGGACTGGGGAGGGGCGCAAAGCAGGCAGGGTGGGTGGGAGCCCCCTCTGAAGGGCCCCCCTCCACCCACGAGAGCGCCAGGCAGCCAGGTGACACGCAGGGTGGGGCCACTTCCCAGGGGCTCTTCCGGCTGCCTCCCCCTCCCCTGTTTCTCCCCCCCACCCGCCCCAGGGACCCCCCCCCACCTGCATGAACTGCTGAAACCGGGCCTCCTTCCGCTTCTTGGTTCGGATCAGCTCCAGCGCCATGGACTGGTAGGCACAGAACTCGGCCGCCACTTGCTGGAATTCCTCAAGGGCAGCCCCGTCAAACTAGGAGGAGGAGGAGGAGGAGGAGATGGGGGTCCCCCTGGGGGGATGTTCCCCCCCACTCAGGACCCACGGCAGCCCCCTCCCCCCTCCGTGGCTCACCCGTGAAAGCATCAGGTCCCCGACCTCCTTCACCACCGGCCCCTCTTCGCGCAGCTTCTTCATGGACTCCGACAGGGAATCTGGGTGGGGGAGGAGAGAGAGAAGGTGTGGGGGGGACTAAGAGGAGCCAAGACACCCCCCCCGAGGAAAGCCACCCCTTACAAACAGACCCCCTCCCAAAAAGACCCAGAGCGGCACCCGTCCCCTTCTGGGGCAGCAGCCGGCCCGAGACATCTTTCCCAACCGGCCCTCGCGTCCCCAGACAGCTGCGTCCAGCGGGGAGGCCGAGGGAGCCCCAGGGAGGAGGAGGGGGGGGGTGCAGAATTACTGTGGATCTCCATCAGCTCTGGCAGGTTGGGGAAGAGCAGCGACAGCTCCTCCCGCGACAGCTGCCCCTCCCTCCGCAGGCGCTGGTAGAAGACGAGGTCCAGCACGCGCAGGGTCCGCAGGTGGGAACCTTCCGTCACAAAGAGCTCTGCGGGGGGAGGGGGGAGAGCATTGTGGCCCCGGACGGGTCTTGCTGGCCCCCCCCAAGGCTGACACTCCCCCCCCACTTCCTGCCCCCCCTCACCGTTGATGACCTCCTGGCGGTCGATCTCCCGCGGAGGCAGCTGGGCCACCACCTCCCGCCCCACCGCCTGCTGCCAACTCTGGGCGTCCAGCTCCACCTCCAGGTCCGAAAACTCGTCGTCCAGCAAGTGGGGCGGAAGGGCCTCTGAGCTGGAGCCCAGGCTGGGCGATTCCAGGCCCCTGCAGGGGTGGGAGGCGGGTCAGACTGGTCCCTGGGAGGTGGCTGTCCACCCCCCAGCTCAGAGGAGAAGGAAGCAAGCAAAGTCCCACCCCCACCCCATGGGAAAAAGGAGAATGGGGGGATTAACGCCCCCCAATCTCTCCTGCCCCCGGTCTCCCCCCCACTCACCTGTGCCCCATTTTGGGAGTGTAGGGCGGGGTGGGGTTTTCCAGGGACCTGTAGACCGGGAGACACGAGAGGGTCAGCCCACCCTCCTATTCCACTCCCAAGCCCATCAGCCCCGTCCTTCCCCCCCCCCCCCCCGAAGAGGCCACGGCTGTGCCAGGCAGCCACTCCGGCCTCAGCCCAAAGCCGGCCCATTACCGGTTGGAGAGGCTGGAGGCGGAGGACGACGCCGACTGGTGGAGACGGGCAGCTTCCGCAGCGGCATCCATGTCCACATCGCTGCGGGAACGGGGGACGTTCTCGGCCTTGCGCAGCCGCCGCATCTCCTCCCGGCCCTTCAGGCTTTCTGACCGGCCCAGCCGGACCTCCGCCCTGGAACTGGGGGAATCGGGGGGGGGGGACAGCCTGAGGATTTGGGGTCACTGGGCAGCCTCTCACCTTCAGCCACCCCTGTGTCCACCCTTCGGCCCCCCACGCAGCCCTTTCCGGGACCGGCAGGTGGACACAGAAGACTCAGAGTTGGGGGTCAAGAGGCAAAGAGACGCTTCCCACCCCCCCCTGGGCAAAGGAGGGAGGGGCCGCGTCCCGAGCTGGCTGAGCCCCTCACCTGTCCAGGTCCAGCAGGTCCTCAGGGAAGCTGCCCGTGGAGAGGCGCTGCAGGCCGGAGTCGGGACCCTCGTGGTTCTGGCTGCTCTCAAAGTGCTGGATGATGGTCCGGACGTTGCCGGCCTTAACTGCCGAAGGGAAAAAGCCGGTAAGCCCCCCCCCCAGCCTGGCCAATCAAGGGCGCCAGGCCAGGACTGTGGGGAGGGCTGGAGAAGCTGCCCCTGAGGACAAAGAGGGAGGAGGGGGGCAGAGGAGCCAGCTGCCTCTGGGGACCCCCAAGTGCCCGATCGGAGGCCCAAAGGGAAAGCCCACGGACCCCCATGGACATCCATTGAAAGCCCAGCCTCTTCCGAGGGGTGGGGGGCTGGAGCAAGCTGCCCCATCCTGGCAGAAGATGGGTCCTAGGTGCTTCAATCGCCACCTTTGGAGGGGGGGGGGGCATCATTGTGAAAGCAGGAGGGGGGAAGGGAGGAGGGGCGGCTGGGGAGGGGGTGGGAGGGGGGGTCGTGTTTACCTTCAACGGGGGACAGGGGGACATGAAATGCTGGAAAGGAAACAGAGATGGGATGTCAAAGCCAAGCGGGGGGGGGGGGGCTGATGAAGACGAGGGGGGCTGGGGGGGCTGTTTGTGGGAAGCGGAGGGGCCCCCAACCGCCCCCCCTGTCCCGGCCACTCACTGCTCTGGGAGACGCTCTTGGGCTTGGGGATGTATTTGAGGAGGGGGTTCCGTTTCCTGTCCTCCAGCGCCGCCTCCTTCTCCTTCTTGCCGCTGCTGCCCTGTGGGCCCGGAAGAGGGGCAGGGGGGTCAGGGGGGGCGAGGCGGTGGGGGGAGGGGGCCGGGGGGGTGGGGGAGGGGCCTCCCCACCCACCTTCTTGGCCTTGGGGAAGAACGGCAGCCACTTCTCCTTCTCCTGGGCCTTCTCCACCACGCTGGCCGGGCGGGGGTCCCGGGGGCCGATGCCCAGGTGGCTCATGTAGGTTCTCAGGGCGAAGCCCATGGGGGAGCTGCAGGGAGAGGGCAGTCGGGCTGGGGGGCCTTGGAGACCCCCTCCCAGCCCCTGTGTCCCCCCTGGAGCTCTCCGGGGTCCTGAAGAGGCCGTGTCTGTCTGTCGGTCTGTCTTTGTGTGTGTGTGTGTGTGTCTCTCTCTCTCTCCTTTCTGGGAGGGGGCACGGGACCTTCCCCAAAAGAGACACCGCCTCCTTCTTTCTCTTTGGGGGGGGGGGAGAGGCCCCGAACACTTCATGGACGTTAGCAAAGTCCTAATTTTCTGGGAATAATCTTCATCCATTTTTCAGCCATTGCTTCATATTTTTAAGACGCTTCCCTGAACCTTACATGACATGAAGAGCTGAACGGACACTATACACACAAAGAGAGGCATTCCGGCCACCTTCACAAGCCCCCCCCCTTTTCTTCCCCCCTGCCCCCCCCAAAGTGGCTGAGTTGGGAGCACAGGACTCACCTCCGATCTTGGCATTTGGACCTAGAGGAGGGAAGGAAACATGACGTCATAACCCCCCCTCCCGTTAAGTGGCCCTGTTTTCTGCCCCCCCCCTTTGCCCATTAATGTCTATGACAAGGTTTCTCCAACTTTAAGGCCACTTTAAGATGTTTAAGTATCTGTCCGAGACCTTACCTGAGCTGACCCCCGAGCGTGGAGGCCGTCCGAGGCAAAGGCTCCTCCGGTCAACCTCAGCCCCCCCCCTGCCACCCCCACGGGCCACTCACAGGATGTCCCCCAGCTGCACCAGCTGCTTCTCGGCCACCTGCCGCTCCTTCTGCTGACCCCCGTCCAACTCCAGCAGGTCGTTCTCCCCATAGAGGCTCCCCAGGCCCATCGTGCGCTTGGTCCTGCAAGGAGGAGGGGGCCCCAGAAGAGAAGGCTCAACCAGGGAACCCCAGTACCCCCCCCCGGCAGGGCCCTCCACCTGCGCCCTTCCCCGGCTTCAGCCTTGACCCTCTTGGAGGGCCCCCCCCCCCGATTCTTTCCACGGGTGGGGCTGACCTGTAATCCTGCATCTGCTCCTGGATCTCAGGTAGGGAGGCCGCCTGGACCTCCACAAAAGCCCCCTGGGCGTCCTCCCCACTCCGCAGCCGGGCGTCTGGGGGCCACAAGGAAGGAGGTGGGGGGGCTGCTTTGAGGGAAGGCCCAAAGGAGGGGCACAGAGGCGGCTCTGGCCTCAGAGCAGAGCGCCAAAGCCCCCTCCCCCCACCCTGCTCAGCCCCCTCTCGGCCATCCCGGAATTCCTAAGTGGGCACACTCACCGACTTCCGCCAAGAGCTGATCGGAGACCTTGACTCTCAGGGGCTGCAGGAGGAGGGGCAGAAAAGACCAGGCTGACCTTGACCACCTGGCCACACACACCCTGCATCGAGGGCAGAGCCTGGGCACCACACTCACCGCAGCCTTGTCCAGGAAAATGTGCCAGATGTCCCTGGCCAGCGCTCGGGCCTCCTTGGGGGTCATCTGCCGGTAGACGTCCACACACAGGTAGAGAAGCTGCGAGGGGGGCGGGAGGGTCAGAGCCGAGCCGGGAGCCGGAGGAGGAAGCGGGCTTAAGGCTGGGGAGGGAAAGGGATGCCCTCCCCCCCCTAAGAGGACCCTACCAGGGGGCTCGGATCCCCCTGGGAGAAGGTGTAGCGCAGGAAAACTCCCAGGTGAGCCGGACGCGTCTTCAGCTTCCCCAGATCTTGGAACAGGGAGTCGTTCTGAAAACGTACGTTGGGTTATTCAGAGTAAGCACTGCAGCTGGAACGGTCTTTGCACAAAACTGGAAAGCAGGGGGAAAAACCCCCCCGAGGGAGAGAGAATGGAGATGACATTAGAAGGGGCAGAAACGGACAGTGTCAATCAAACGGAAGGAAGAATTGGGAGCGTTTTTATCCCTGGAGAGAAAATGAATGTGGAGAAAGAGAGGAAGTTAAAGAAAGGGGGAAGGAAACAGTCTTCGAATAGAAGAAAAGTTAAAAAGTAGAGTTAAACAAACGCACACATATACACGTGTGTGTGTGTGTACGTATATGTGTGTGTATGTACATGTGTATATCGACATATTCAAGCATTCATACACACATACATATAAAGACGAAGGTGGCACCTAAGATGAAACACGGATCGATTAATGATGTGTTTGTTAAGAGAAAAAAGTATTAAAAATAAAATTTAAAAAATTATTATTAAAAAATAAATAATTTTTTTTAAAAAGGGCCTTGTAGGGAAGGGCCCACTTTCGGAGGGCAGCAGTCGCTCCCCTTGCTGGGGGGTCTCAAGGGGGCCTTTTGGGGACGGGGTGAGCAGGGGCAAAGGGAAAGGAGGCCACCTCGTGGTCCAAGTCTCCTGGGTCGTAGTCCTCTTCCGGGCCGATGATAGAAGCCTGCGCCAGGTGATCCAAACCCTGCAGAGGAAAAAGGGGTTCAGGTCAGAGACGGAAGTGCCGAGGAAGAGGAGGAGGAGGAGGAAGAGGAGGAGGAGGAGGAGGAGGAGCCTCCATGCCAGAGGGGGCTGCTCTCTCTCTCTCTGCCCCCCCCCAGCCCCACAGTGGCCCCCTGCCTGCCCCCACCTGCTCGGCGGAGGGCGAGAGGAGGCTGCCGGAGCCTTGTCGTCGGTGGTGCCCCAAGAGCCGGGAGGCAGCCACGGGCGAGGCGTGGGGGGGGCTGTCCAGGCCAGGGTCAGAGAGGACGGAGTTCCGGTGGAGGGAGATCTGTGCCAAGAGAAAGCGGCATTCGCAGGCCAGCCACAGGGGGGCGCTTTCCCTGCCACGGCAGCCCTTCCGCGCTCACCTCGCTCACCGAAGGGAAGCGCTCCGTGCCGGAGTCCAGGCCGCTGTCGCCATCCTGGGAGTCCACGGAGGGGCAGCCTACGTGGGGAGGGAGGGGAGGGGGGGCCCTTCAGGACCCGCAGGTGGAGGCTCTGAGCCCCCCTCCCCCTGAGGGCCACTCCCAAGGAGCCTCCGAAGGGGCCGCAGCCAAACTCACCGTCCGTCACCCGGGAGCCGCAGGAGCCGGAATCGCTGAGCAGCCGGGGGGCCTCCTGGTTGGTGGGAGAGAGCGAGGGGAGGTCCAGCCAGGCCCCCAAGGGACCCCCCCTTTCTTTCTTTCTTTCTTTCAGGAGGGCAGCCCCCCCTCTGCCCCCCCCCGCTCACCGCCAGCTCCCCCGTCTCCTCCCGGATCTTCTGCTGCAACTGGCTGACCCTCCGCCGAGTCCCCTGCATCTGCTCCTCCAGCAAAGGGGCCGGGTGCTGGCTGTAGATCTCCCAACAGCGCTGGGGGGGGGAAGAAGGGGGGGTCACCCATTCAGGACTGATTGCAGCGGCCTGGCTACTCGGTCCCTCAAACCCCTCAGGCCGTAAGGGCGCAGAGCCTCGGCCCCCGCAGTGGACCCAGCCGGACATCCTCCGTTCGGTTCCTCCCTCACCTGCAGTTCGGCCTCTTCCTGGTGGAGCATTTGGCGCAGGATCTGTGCCGCGTGTTTCTGGACTTCCGGGTCCTGGAGGTGGCAAGGCCAGAGAGGGGGTGAGACCCCCAGGCCCCTCCCGGTCCTGACCCCCCCCCCCTGTACCTCTGCGGTACCTGAGGCGGCTTCGGCCCAGCGGGGGCCTGGAGTGGAGGCGGTGGTGGCAGTGGCGGTGGGGGGGGCGGTGGGGGGGGGTGGTGGGCAGGAGACCTGCGGGACGGCTGCCTGTGGCCGGTCATGCTGCGGTGCCGGGAAGGCCGAAGACGGAGGGGGGGAGCCCAGCAGGGTGAGGGCCACGTAGGCGCCAGCTTGGGGAGACAAAGGGGGGGAGAGGGGGGAGGATGGGGAGGGGGCTTCAGCTGCTTGGAAGAGGGAGGATTCCCGGGGGGCCTCCCCCCTCCCCCATCTTGAGCAGCGCCAGGCTGCCCCCCTCCCTCCACCCACTCACATCGGATGAGCTTGACCACTTCCAGGTGGGAGGTGTTGGTGACCACCGTGCCATTCACCTGCCGGGAGAGCGAGAAGGAGGCCAATGGGCTCAGCAGGTGAGGGTGGGGGTGGGACTGCCAGGGGGGTCAAAGGGGGGGGGGTCAGCCAAAGCCCAGCCGTTGGGGCAGCCCTGGGAGACGCCGCTCACCTTGACAATCCGGTCACCTTCCTGCACGCCGGCCTTCAGGGCAGCTCCGCCTGGAGAGAGACCCAAGGGGGGGGGACAGGAGCCATTGGGAATCCCATGGGGGGGGCGGAGGGAGAAGGCTGCCCGAGGGGGGGGGAGTTGGAAGCAGCCCCCGTGAACTGCCCCTTCCCAGCCCAGCCCTGCCCACTCAGCTCAGTCCGGCCCCTGGGGCAGCAAGAGGGACCCCCCGCCCCCCCCCCCTCACCTGGCCGGACGGACTGCACCAGGACAATGCGGTCCCCACTGACGGTGAAGCCGAAGCCGTGTTCGTCCTTCTGGATGATGACGCAGCGCTGGACCAGCCCTGCCGAGGGAAGCCACGCCCCTTTGGTCCCCGTGGACCCCCTCCCTCCCTGGGGGGGCCCTCCGGCCATCGTGGCTGCCCCCTTCCCCCTGCCCTCAGGAGGGGCCTCCCGCACAGGCCTCTCTGCCCCCCATTGACACCCCCTGCCATCTCAGTGACCCCCCTCCCCGGAAGGAGCCCAGGGGTCACCTGTGGTCTCGCCAGAGTCGGAGGGCCGCCGGTGGTGGCTGGGGGAGGGCCGGTCCAGAGCAGAGTCGCCCAGGGAAGACAGGGAGCCCAACCTGAGGAGGGGGGAGAAGGGGGGGAGGGGAGTGAGGCTGTGGCCCCTCCCTCACCCTGCCTGCCCCTGACGTCTTCCCCAGGGGGGCCCTGGAGCCCTGGAATCCCAGACTGACCCCAAGGTGGGGGTCCTGAGGCTTCAACCCTCTGCCCCCCCCGAGCCTTCTCTTCCTCCTCCTCCTCCTCTGCCAACGGGGGGGGGGGGGGCGCTTGGTCTTCTCCAAAATTAGGAACCCTGGACCTCAAGAACCAGTCTCCTCTTTGGCCAGTGGGGGGCGCTGGCTGGTCCCCCCCCCACCTTCAGGAGCTCTGCCCCCTCCTTCTCCCTTCCGAGCACAGCAGCATCTAATCCTGGGGGTGGGGGGCACGGGAAGCCTGGGGAAAGGAAAGGGCCACGGGTGCCAGGAAGGAGACCGGGCAGGGGGGGCACTTGGAGGGCCCAGGAGCATCTGCTCTTACCAGGTGGCAATGGGGCTGGCAGAGGGGGCCACAACCCAAAGGGGCCACGGGCAGAGAGAGAGAGCGGAGAGCGGGCCGGAGTGCTGGGCCCTTGTGCCCCTCTCCTGCTCAAAACCCCTGGACGCCCTGGAGCCCTTCGCTCCAAGGAAGAGACGGGGGCCTGGGAGGCGAGAGGGACCCCAAAGGACGGCATCCCGGGACGCTTCCACTCGCCCACCAGGCCCAGGGAGAAACAGGGACAGGCCAGGAGGCGGCTTTGAACACCTTCCGTCCATGAGGACTAGTAGCATCTCTGCTTCCAGAACTGACTTCTCCAAGAAAGCCTTTTTTTACCAAAGAAAATTCTACTGGCCCTGGTCATCAGTCAAAGGGTCTTCTAAGCCTTTTTCACCCCCCACCCTCCATATATATATTTTTTAAATTATTATTATTATTATTATTATTATTATTATTATTATACAGGGTGTTATATATTGTTCCATTATATGTTGTAAGCCACCCTGAGTCCTCGGAGAGGGGCAGCATAAAGGTCCAATCAATCAATCAATCAATCAATCAATCAATCAATCAATCTTTAAATGTGTATGCCACCCAACTCCCAAAGGATTCTGGGAAGCTTACAGCAACTAAAACCTAACTAGAGTCTTGCTGTGGCCGGATCTAAAGGTGTGTCAATTAATCACGGCCCCCTTGACAGCAAAGGGGTGGGGAGCCTCAGAGCAGACAAAATCCCCCCCCTCACAAGGGGGGCCAATGCGAAGCAGCCACACCGGCCCCTCCTGAGTCCTGGCGCTCGGCTGCAGCCAGATTTCTGCCAAGGTGGCAACTCAGCCAGCAGCCACAATTACAGGCCGAGAGGGATAATTAGGTCTCTCTCATCCTCTTCCTCCCCCTCCCCACCCCACTGGTGGCCTCTCCTGGGGGGGAGCGTTGCCTTTTCAGAGATCCCCTCTCTGGGCAGTGGGACTCTGAGCTGCCCCACACAATCGGGGTCTCCCGCAGAGTCCTGGGACAGCCCCACCCGCTGGGCTCCCAGACTGGGGAGGGGGCTAAGGGCAAGGCTGGGGGGGGCGTCCTGCCTGCCTGTCTCCCATCCTTCAGGTGTTGGGGCTATAAATACACTGCTCAAAAAAAAATAAAGGCAACGCTTAGACAACACAATATAACTCCAAGTCAATCAAACTTCTGTGAAATCAAACTGTCCACTTAGGAAGCAACACTGATTGACAGTCAATCTCACCTGCTGTCGTTCACATTCAACGTTGCACAGAACAAAGGATTCAGTGAGAATATTTCATTCATTCAGATCTAAACATAGAAACCTAGAAACATGGAAGATTGACGGCAGAAAAAGTCCATCTCGTCTGCCCTTCTACCATGTCCTGGATTTTATCTTAGGATGGATGGATGTTTATCCCAGGCAGCTTTACATTCAGTGACTGTGGATTGACCAACTGCATCTGCTGGACGTTTGTGCCAAGCCTCTACTACTCTTTCCGTCAAATCATATTTTCTAACACGGCTTCTGATCTTTCCCCCAACTGACCTCAGATTGTGCCCGGTTCTTGTGTCCACTTTCCTATTAAAAACACTCAGTTTGATGCTTAAGAGCTTCCACCGTTTTTGTAGCCCCTCTTTGGACCCCTTCAATTTGATCCATGTCTCTCTTTGTAGGTGAGGTCTCCAGAACTGGACACAGTATTATTCCAAGTGGGGTCTGACCAGCGCTCTCTACAGTGGGATCACCACCTCCCTCTTCCTGCTCGTTCTCTAGGATGGGTCCTTTGTCCACTGGGCCCAGACCGAGGAGGTCAGTGGGGGTCCAGAGGGGGCTGCCCCCCACCCACTGCCCACCCTGCCATCCCTCTGCACCCAACTGGTCCCTCACTGGCACCTGCCACTCTTGCCCGTGGGGGGGTCCCAGCTGTGGAGACTGAAGCAGGGAGGGGGGCAGCAGAACACAGCCAGAGCCCCCCACGGAGGAGGGCCACCCTACCACCAAGGACAGGAGGGGGGCAAGGGGGCCCATGGAAGGCGCTTTCCAGGCAGAGATCCGGGCAGGAGGAAGACAGGAGGAAGACCCCCCCTCAGACACCCCCCCAAGAGAGCGCCCGGCCTGCTTACCTGTCCAGGGCTGGGGGCCGCATGCTCATGGTTCTCAGTCAGGTCCGGCAGCCCGGCTCCCTCGGTGGGGTGGGCGGGGCGAGGGCTGCGGCCGGGGGAGTCACTGGCCCAGCCCGGGTGGGGGGCATCCAGGCAGACCCCCCCCGCCGTGCCCGGGCCTCCGCCGCTTCTCCCGGGCAGCCCCGACGCCGCCTACATGGGGGGCTGGGGGGCCTGGGCGGAGGAGGCCCCCCCGGATCTGAGAGGCGCCGCGGGTCCCCTCGGGGGAGGGGTTTGCAGCCCCCCCTCCTCACAAAGGCCGCTGCACCCGCCCCCTCCCTCCCTCCCTCCCGGGCCCCCCGCCCCCTCGAGGCCTGGTGCGCTGCAAAGCCCCGCGCTCGCCCGCCCGGCGCCCCCGCCTTGCCTCGCCTGCCAACGACGCCGCGGCCGGCCCTGCGGAAGGGGCAGCGGGGGCCGCGCGACTCTGCCCGCCTCCTCCGCCGCCTTCCTCCTCCTCCTCCTCCTCCTGGCCCGGCCAATCCCCGCCCTCCGTCCTGCGGGAGGCTTCTCTCTGCAGCAGGTGGGAGGGGGCTCCCCCGCAGACCCCCCCCCACACACTCCCAGTGCTGCTGCAGAGGCCGAAGGCGACCCCCCACTTCCGCACCCCCCCCCGCCCTCCCTCAGCCCCCCCCGCCCTCCCTGGCCTCTCCTGGTGGTCTCCCTTCCCAGGGAGGGAGGGGGGCACTGCCTTTCTTGGCCCCTTTCCTGGGCCCCATCCATGGGGGGGTTGCTCCTTCCAGAGGGGCCCAGGGAAAGAGAGGATCTCCCCTCGACCCTTCTGTCCAAGAGCCCCCACCAAGGCTGCCTTTGGGCATGTGCAGAGGGCCTTCCCGTGCTGGCCACCAAGACCCCCCCCACACAAAGGTTCCCGTCAGCAGAGCAGCCCAAGCAGCCCCCCCCCACGTGCCCCGGCTGAGGGTCAGCGAAAGGCCTCAGGGGTCCAGCTCCCTCCCTCAGGGAAGCTCAGGTGATGGGGCAGCCAGGTGACCGGAAGGCCCTGCAAGGCTGGGGGAGCAGGAGGAAGGCTGCATGGCCGAGCCCATCAGCCACTGCCCCCCCTGCCCCCCAACAGGCTGACCTGGGGAAGGCTGGGCGGGGAAAGCCGAGAGGGGCTGGAGGGGCCCCCAGGCAGGGGGGGATGCTCGGGATGGGCTGGGGGTCACTTTTGGGAGAAAGGGGGTGTTCCCCCCACACACACTTTTGACAGGGGAGGTTCTGGGATGGGGGGGGTTCCTCCCTTTTAATTGCTGTGGTGGGACAGGCCGGTCTCCTCCTGTGAGAGGCGGCTGGGCAGGGGGTGGGGGTCATTTTGCAGAAAGGGGCCTTGATTAAAAGTCTCCGGGCAGGAAAGGCAAAAACCTCCTGGACCAATAGGATCCGTCCCCTATTGCCCCACTGGGCAGGCTGGTCACTCTCCCTGCTTTGGTGTCCCAGATAAAGTGACCGATGCCCGGCTGGGGCGCCCCTTGCTCTGCCCTGCGTGGCCGGGAGGCGGCAGAGGACCTGGAAGGACAGAGCGGCCCACACCACTCTGTGGCAGCAGCTTCCTTGCAGTAACGCCGACTGGGCACCAGGGGTCGCTGGCGCTTTTCCCTCAGGCCAGCAGGGGAGGGTCTTCTGCCTTCTGTGCTGGTGCCTGGCAGTTGGGAGCCCATTTGGGGGTCTTGGGAGCCCTGCAGCCTGGCCTGAGTGGTGGAAGGACCGGCCGGACAGGGGCTCTGGATCCCCACCTGCCAGAAGGAGGGGTGAAGCCTGGAGGGGCAGAGCAGGGGGGGGGGCTGGAGTCGGACAGCAGCTCCTTTCATTCTTAGACCACTGTGTTCCCAACCTTGGCTACTTGAAGAGATCTGGACTTCAACTCCCAGATTTCCCCAGCCAGCGAGTGGCCAAGGTTGGGAGACGCTGCTTTAACCATCCCCTGCCCTCCGGGAGAAGGACGCTCCCTTGTTATCACTTCCTGCCTCCTTCTCACCTGGGTACAAAGTTAATTCATTAATAATCAGCTCAGTGCGGTCAGTGCCCAGGCTGGAGCCCCAGAGGCCGAAAACTCTCCAGCAGCTGAGCCACCTCCACCACCTGCCTTTACGGGGAGCAGCCGCTGGCCAAAGGGGGGGGGCTCCCCTGGACAGAGCTGCAGGAGGGACCCTTCAGGCCTCCCAGCTGGTGGGGGCTGGGCCCTCCCCCTCCTCCCCTTGCAAGGCCCAGGCAGTGGGGGGGGGCATCACCAGGCTCATTCCCCTTAAGCCTCCAGTTGCCTCCACCCAGCACCCTCCTGAGACGCTTCGCGGTGGTTCAATGGGGCCTCGGGGGTTTCTTCCTTTGCTGGATGCCCCCCCCTGGCCCAGAGCCCCCACCCCACATGGCTTTAGCTGGGACTCGCCCCTCTCTCGCCTGCTGGATGTCCCTGGGAGGGACGGGGGCCAGAGCAGGGCAGGCTGGCCGTCCTGGATCCAGTGTGCACACCCCGCCAGGAAGGGCCCCCCAGCTGCCCCTCCTGAAGACCCTCCCCACGGCAGCCTCCTTCTCCCTCGCCCCACTTCCCGGCCGGCTCCCCCCGAGGGCCTCCCCACCATGCACCTTGCAAGCCAGGATACAGACCCAGTGCCCACTCGGGGGCCCTTTGCCCAGCCACCCAGGGGCCTCTGCTTCGGCCTGAGGACAACGGACCCCCTCAGGGAAGCAGCTCCCACAGAGCAGCCCTGTGTTGGTGGACCTTCCCGGCCCCGAACAGCCGAAACGGGAACCCTGGAAACCAGAAAAGCAAAATCTCTAAACGTCTGGTTTCTGCATGGGGATGACCGCTGGTCACATGCATTCACCATCAGGGAAATGACCCCTTCCCCCAATTGCCTGGGGCCCCTTCCTCCCAAGCTGGGCTGCCCAGGAGGCTGGCTGAGGCCGGAGAGCTCTGTCCCTGCTCACGAAAGCTTCTGCTCCAGCCGGTCTCCCCGAGTCTCTCTCCTCCGCCCAGGTGTGCCCTCCGGTTTTCCTTGACACTTTCCCTCCCCAGTTTAGGTCCCTCTGGGCCACTGAGAGTTGCAAACACCTACAAGAGGGAACAGGAGATAATTAAACCGCAGGTGGAAGAGGGAAGGCGGGTGATCACAGACCCGACCAGAATCAGTTGCTAAAGACGACCGGTTGCTCTTCCAAACCGAGATGAGGCCAAGAGAGGGTTTTGCATGGAACAAGGCGGAGGGAGGCCCGGAGCAGGGAGGGGACGATGGGTTTGGAGGAGGAAGGACGCAGCGTCCCTCTTCAAAGGCCCCTTCGCATAAGGCTCTGGAGGCCGGGAAGACGGTTCCGTTTCGAAGGGGTTTCCCCTGTGGAAGCATCGGCCCTGCCCCAAAGGGCCCCGACCTTCTCTGTCTGGGCTGTGGGCAACCCAGTTTGGCTCCCAGGGGCCACAATTTGGGAGGGGGGGGGTCAGGGTTGGACTCCAACGAGAGCACCGGGCAATGCAGGAGAAACGTAACGTTGAGAGCCTAAGAAGAGTCCTGCTGAATGGGGCCAAAGCCCATCGAGTCCAGAATTCTGTGGCCCCCAGTGGCCCCCCAATTGTCCATGGGCACCTTGAGCAGAAGGAGAAGGCAAGACCCCCTCCCTTTCCCTGGACCCCCAATAAATGGGACTCGAGGGAACCCTGCCTGTCAACCCCCATAGAGGCGGCACTTGGGCATCCGTGTCCATCACCACCTATGATACCCATGAATCTGCCTCCTCCTGCCTTGAAGCTCTCCAGGCTGACAGCTGTCACGACCCCTTATGGAAGGGACTTCCATCCACCAAGGACCCTCTGGGTGGAGAAGAAATATCTCCCTTGGTTTGTCCTGCCTTTCTTGCCTGTGAGCTATGGGGAGGGGCCCCTCGTGCTAGGATTGTGGGAGGGAGAAAATAAATGTTCCCTCTCCACCTTTTCTATCCCATCCGGGGGGGAAATTGATGCAAAACAAACCCTGGAGCAGAGATTTCCTTCCGCGGGGGGGAAAGGAGACCTTAGCCCCCTAGATGATGGGCAGGGGTCCCAGCAGGGCAGACTCACCTCCAGGTGAGAGAGGGAATTGAAAGGCTTCCACCAGAGGAGGAGGAGGAAGAGGGACGAAGGAAGAAGGAGGCAGGGAGGGAAAGAGAAGGGAATGGCAGAGAGGAAGGGGAAGGAGAGAAGGAAGAAGCGAGGAGGGTTTGGATTGTAAAATGGGGAAATACAATAAATCTGAGAATGTAGAGAGAGAAAATAATCCTTTGGGTGGATTTGATGGCTGGAGGCTTCATATTCCAATGGAAAATGTCGGAGAGGTTAAACATGAAATGAATACAATCAAATGTGAAAGAATAATATTGACGTGTGTGTGTGCACTCTAACAACAGATGGTTTAAATTGAAAATTTATTCAATTTTATTTATTTATTCAATTTTTTATGCCGCCCTTGTCCGTAGACTCAGGGCGGCTTACAACATGTTAGCAATAAACAGAGCCAGTCTATGCCCCCCCCCACAATCAATTTATTTTACAAAATGAAATTTTGTAAAATAAAGTAAAAAAGTATTTTTTTAAAAAGCCAGACTGCACAAATGAAGAGAGGGGGGGGGAAATTCCACCTCCCTTCAGGAGAAAAAGCTTCCCCAGTTGGGAAAGGGGGGCTCCCCCACCCTGCCCCACTTGCTTGTTTGGGGGCCCAGCCCCCCATCCCAGGGCGCCCCAGCAGCCATGGCAGTGTGGGTGCAGCCTGTGTCTGTCCAGAGGCAGAGGCCCCCGTGGGCACCCCAAGCACCAGAGCAGGCTGGAGGGGGGCCACCTCGGAAAGGCCCGCTGGCACCAGAGAACCCCTGGAGGAGGAGACCCGTGGGGATCCTTTCATCCACTTCGCACTCTCCCGGCCTCCGATCTGGGGCACCGACAGGTCCCGACAGGCGGCTTCCGCAGGCACAAGTGCAGGTCTGCCTTGGAATTGGAATTCCGGTCGAGCCGGCCAGGCTGGCACATAGGGAAGCGCTTGGGATCGGCTCCCAGCCCCTCTGCCAACCCCCCCCAAGCGGCTTAGGGGGAAGGTCGAGCGAGGGGCCTCTTGGCCTGGCTTCTAGCGGAGTGCGGGAGACACAAGGGGGGGGCTCTCTGGCCAAGGGGAAGGGACCCCCCCCGCTCCACCCCAAGTGAAGGGCTACCCAATTTTTTACTCCCCTGCTGTGGCTGATATGTTTTCTTTCAACGCCCTTCACTGCAAATTGGGGGCTCGGGGGGGGGGCTCCATTTTTGCTGCCCCAACACCCACAGGTGTTGAGAGAAAGTTGATTGAACGGGAATGACTGCTTTTAAGTTTTTTGGGGCTTTTTAGATTTTAAGTTTAATTAATTGGATTTAAGATGTTATATATTGTTTTATTATAGTATGTTGTAAAGTCCCCGGAGAGGGGCGGCACAAAAGTCCAGTTAACAAATAATAATAAATAAATTTCACGTAGGAAGTTGGTCACCTGCGAGCAGGACTGTGGCCTGGGCCAGGCCAGGAGGGTCTTGGGCATCGCCAGGGTGGAGGGAAGCAACCAGGGAGCCGAACACACAGGTGGGGAGAAGCCCCCAGCCCCCTGGAAAGGCAGGAGGGGCTCATAGCCCCAGTTCCCCAGCCGTCCCCCGTGAAGCCGCCCTCGGTTTTCGGCCCCCTTCGTGGCCCAGCTGGCACAACCTGCCCGGCAACCTCCTGGCAATGGGCTCCCTGCCGGCAATTACGGGAGCAGCCCTGCTGAAAGGGAGCCGTCCGTTCCCGGCCCTCCTGCCAGGGGAAGGGAAGAGCCCCGGTGAATCACAGCCAGCCCAGGTGGAGCCTCCAGGCACGTGACCTCACCTGGCCAAGCGATGGCACCCCTGCCCGGCCTCTCAATCCCCCCCCCCCACGGGGCAGGGTCTGGGTCAGAGGTTCCCCGCCCTTTTCCTGGCCTCTCCAAAAGCCCCGAGGGCCTCCCTTCCTCCGGGCAGATCCTGGAAGTGGGCGGAAGTATCGGCCAGGCCTCAGGCAAGGGAAACGGTGGCCGGGCCTGAGCAGGGATCCCACTGGGCCTTGTGTAGGGTCCATTGTCCAGCAGAGTGGACAGCCAGTTGCCCTTCAGGACCCTCACCCGAGTGGGGGCCTCCCACCTTGCGTGAATAGGAGTCAGTCACACACACACAGCCAAGCAGAGGGGGTGTCAGTTGTCTGCAACAGAGGTGCCAATTCCACCCTTCGCCCCCCCCAAAGTCCCCCCCCAGACACAAAAGGCGGAAGGAAGACCAGCAGGCTTACTTAAAAGGTTTATTTAACTTTTCTTTCTTTAAAATTTGAGGTAAAATATCTCATATCAACTTCCATAACAAAATACAGAGCTATCAGATACCCCTGGAAAAAATATGTATATTATACATATATTTCTATAACATTACATCATATATATAATATATATGCAAAGTTTTTTTTTTTTGAAGACTTTATAGAAAGTGGAACGTCTAAAGGCACTGCACGAAAGCATGAGGACTACTTACATTTTGTTTTGTTTTGTTTTAGACACAATTTTAATCCTGCTTTTTACATGGACAAAATACCTCAAGCTCTGAGCGGCTGCCCCGGGGAAACGGCTTTTCCTTTTTCTCTTGATCAAAGGACTGGTCAGCAAATACTGGGCCACGCTTAACACTCTAGGGGTGAAGCTTTGCCTCTAAGGAAACAACCTAACGGGGCCCCCTCCAACTCAAGACCCCCGGGCCTCCCTAAGGCGCAAGAGAAGGAAGGGAGGCAGGGCAAAGCGGGGCAGAAGAGGTCAATAGTCCCCCCTCCCTCCCTCCCTCCGAGGGGAGGCAATGGGGAGGCCGGGGAGGGGGCTTCTGGACCTCAGCCCCCCTCCGCCAACTCTGGCCTTCCCCACTGAGCCCCCCCCACACCCCCGAGGGCATCTGGCCAGCCTCTAAGAGCCAGGAGCAGCCCCCCCCACACACAATGAGGTCCTGGCGAGGGGGGGGCATGGCAAAAAACCCACCTAAGATTCTATATGGCTACATCACATCAAAACAATCCCCCCAAAGTACGAACGCTTCCTTGATTGGGGGCAGACAGGATGCCCCCCCCCGGAGTTTTTGGCACAAGGAGCTGTTTGGGATGACAGGGCCAGGTGCCCCCCCCAACGCAGCTCACCAGGGGAAGGGGCTCCGCTCCCCCCCCCCGTGACCCACTTAGAGGGTTCTGGGGAAGGAGGCCCCTCCCAGGGACTGTCAAGCTCTTCCTGTGCCCCCTCCTCCCTCCAGCCCCCTGGAGAGCTCAGCAGGGAAACCCCCCCCAAAGCCCAGAGGGTGACGGCTTCCCATCCCCCCCATGGCCCCCCCATCCCTTCTGGCACTTGGGTTCAATAGAAGGACAGAGGGCCCCCTCCCTCCCTCCCTCCTTCACACTTCAGTTCCTGAGTTTTGGGGGGCCCCTCCCTCCCCTCCCCCCACAAAGCAGGGAGGCTCTAAGGCTTGGACATGGCCGAGGGGGAAGAGCTTCTGACCAGACCCCCCCGTGCCCCCCCACATAGCCTCCTCCATCAGGTCCCCCAATGGCTTTCTTCACATGCTACAAATACCAACCCCACGGAGGTCTCCGAGGACCAGCATGGGGTGGGGGTCCGGTTAGGGGCAGGCCCATTTAGAGCCCCCCCCAGGAAAAAGCCTGGCACAACTGAGGCCACCAAACCCCCAACTCAAGACCTAGTAGCCCCCGCCCCCTACAGTTAAGAGCTTCTGGCAGGAGGGCCAGGCAGCCCCCCCCCCAAGCCTTGCCAAGGGCCCCCGTAAGGCAGTCACCCTGGGCGCCCCCCCCTCATAGGCCGGGACTGAGAAAAGGGAGGGAGGGGCAAAGGAGGGGGGGCTGCATTAAAGGCATCTGGGTCTCACTTTCACTTTCCCCCCCCATCCCTGAAGGTTCAAGAACAGAACTCTCCCCATGGCTTCTTCAATAGTCAAAAGAGAAACCCCCCTCCCACTACTGAACCCCCCCCCATATTTCCGAGAGTCGCTCTGCAGGCCAAGCCAACACACCACCAGCCTCCCCCCCCCACAAGCCCTCTTGGGGGCTGCTGGCCTCGTCTCCCCTCCCAAAACTTCCAAAATGGAAAGACAGTGCAATGTTCCTGACCCCCCCCCCCCAAAAAATTTCCCCCTCCCCACACACCGCCTGACTCTGACTGGGAAGGGAGACCACCCAGAAAGCAACAAGAGAAGAAATTCAGAGGAGCCCCCCCTCCCCAAAAGGAGAGTGGGGCCATCGGAGGCAGAAACGGGGGAGGGGGCTTTGCAAGCCAAGGAGCCCCCCCTCCCCCAGGACACGGAAAACTGCATTTCACCTGCAATGCACACGCGTGCACACACACACACACACACACAAAGCAACCCCCCTCCCCCTCCCCACGAAGTTTAGTGAAGCCCCCCTCCTCCTCCTGCCCCCCCACCAGGAAAACCTTGCTACATGACACCTGCCCCCCTCCCTGCCCCCCTCTCCCCCCTAAGTGTCCACGGTGGCCTTGGGGGCCAGCAGGATGTGGGGGGTGTCCAGGTGTCCGGCCCAGGGGGGCTTCCTGCCGCTGCTGTGGGGGGGCTCCTCGGGGGCTTCGGCCAGCCGGTCTCCGTTCCAGCGTCGCTTCAGCCGCAGCTTGGGGGGCATGGCGGCCTCCTCCCGCTTCTCCCAGCCGGACTCCTGGGCGGGGGGCTTCTCGGCGGCCCCCTCCTCCTGCTTCAGCTTCTTGGCCGGGCCGGGCCAGGCGGGGGCGGCCGGGGGCAGGAAGAGGTCCGGGCGTTGGGCTGGGGGAGCCGGGCCCTCTCTCTCGGGGGAGTCCGTGCCGCCACTTCCACCCCCACCACCAGGGGGCTCCTCCTCCTCCTGGGGTCTCTCCCGCTTGATGCGTGGGGGGGAGGGAGGGGCCCCCCCGCTCTCCTGGCGGTGCTTGCGCCCGGCGGGTGGGGGCTGGAGCTTGAGGGGGAAGGGGGCCTGCTCCTCGTGGGGGGCCGGGCAGGGCCGGGGCGGGGGCAGCAGGAGGCCGGGGAAGCGGGGGAAGGTCCGGGGGCTGAGGTGGTAGTTGAGGACGGAGCAGGCCTGGGAGTGGAAGTACTGCTTCATCTCCTCGGGGCTGAAGGAGAAGCAGCTGCCCCCAGGCCCCCCGGGCGCGAAGGGGCTCATGGCGGAGGAGGAGGGGGAGGGGCTGTAGGAGAAGAGGGTGGGGGTCAGGGAGAGGGCGGGAGAGAGGGGCACGCTCAGCAGGCCCCCGCGGGGAGGGAGGGGGGAGCCGGCGAAGGGGCTGCCGGCCTCCGGGTAGAGGCCCCCCCGGCCGAAGAGGGGCAGCACCAGGTCCGACTTGCGCTTGGGGGGGCCAGGGGGGCCCTGGGGGTTGCGGGAGGCCAGGAGGTCGGCCCGGCGGTGCCAATCTGGGGAGCCCCCGTCCAGCTCCAGGGCCGGAGAGGCCTTTTCGTCCACGCAGCCGTTGCTGAGCGCCTCCTGGCCCGGTGGCCCCAGGGATCGGCCGGAGAAGCCGCCCAGCTGGGAGTCCTCGCTGGGGGACTGGCCCCCCTCCAGGGAGAAGTGGAAGCGGGAGGAAGCTGTGGGGGCCGGAGGGGCGCTCTGGGGCACAGCGCCTGGCAGGGGGGAGAAGAGAGGAGGGGTCAGCGGAGGAGCCCACCCACAGCGAGACTCAGCCCCCCCCCCCCCTGGTGCCCCAGAGGCCACCTCCCTCCATGGGGCCTGGGGGTCCCACGGAGGTCTCTAAGGGGGCAGCTGCAGCCAAGGCCTGTCCTTAGTAAGCCCCCCCCCCAAATGTCAGAACTAGGGAGCCCAACAGTGAGGATGCCCCATTGCCAGGCAGAGAAGCCCCTTCGGCCCCCCAGGGAGAGTCTCTGTCTCTGGGGGGTGGGGAAAGAAATGGCCTTGCAGCTTTTGCCCTCCCTCCCCCCCTCCCCGGGCAAGGGAGACTCAGCGCTGGCTCAGCCTCTCCCTCCCAGGGTGGGGCCTCCACCCCCCCCAGGCACGAGGCAAGCAAACAGGCGCTCTGCCCCAGGGAGCACACAGGGAGGGGCCGAGAGCAGCCGGGGTGAGCAACTGCCCCAACTGGTTCCTGCTGCTCTGGTCCAGGCCACGGGGTGGGTGGGGGGGCAGCCTTCTCGGCTCTCTCAGGGCTCCTCTCGGGTCTCATGGGACAATTGCCCCCCCCCCCACCCCCCAAAAGAAAGAGCCACTAATCCAAACACCAAGCAGGGCAACCAGCCAGAAGCAAAGACAATGGGGGGTGGGGGGGAGAAGCTGCACATGGGGTGACCAGGAAGGGGCCCCTGTCCCGAGAGAGGGCAGAGGGGTCTCCTCCCCCCCACTCGGGGCAGAACCTGCAAAAGCCGCCGGGCTTGACCTCTTCCCAGCCGCTGCCCAACGTCTCAGCCCAGGAGAACGGACGGAGCCCCCTCCCTCCCCAATCTCCACCCCACCCCCATCTGCTCACCGGTGGGGCGGATGTTGAGGAAGGGGTAGCTGGGCATCACGAGCTTGTTGAAGTTGAACTTGTAGGTGAACCTCTTGCCCTTCGTCTTGTGCAGGATGCGCTTGTTGTAGTAGTACCTGCAAGGGAGGGAAGACCCCCCCAATACACCCTCAGTCTCCTGGCAGCAGGGGGCGCAGACACCCCCCCACGGCAGCCCTTCTGTCCCCCCCATCCCCACAGAGGGAGGGAAGGGAGAGCTCTTCCCCCTTTCTGTTATGCAAAGGCCGGCTGGGGCTTCCGGCAGAGGGGCAGAGGGCAGGGGAGGGGGCCCAGCCAAGGCCCTCTACTTCCTGGGGAGGAATCCAAGGACGCCCCAACCGGGCCACCAGGGCTCCCAGCTTGGCAGCCGCTCAAGTCCGTTGCTCTGCCAACAGGGAGGGTGGGGCACTGGGGAGACCTCCGGGAGGCAGCCAGCCAATTCTTCCCAGAGCCCATGTCAGAGCCCCCCTCCCCTGGCAACACAGCCCCCCCACCCCTCACCCAGGAAACCTCGGCCCCTTTGGGGAAGGAAGGGGGCCCCCAAAAACTACAGGGAGCCTGCAGGGACGTGGGAGCCCGGACTGGTGGTAGGCCAGGGCAGGTGAGTGAGTGAATGCAGGTGGGCCCAGCCACGCTCTTGGCCAGGGGTCTCCAACCTGGGCAAAATTTATGGGTTGTGGACTTCAACTCCCAGAATCCCTCAGCCGGCACCCGCTGCCTAGAAAGTCTTGAGAGCAGAAGTCTTGAGAATAACCTTTGTCCAGGAGCCCAGTGGCCAAAGCCCCAGAACTGACTCTCAGGGGGGCTTCCCGTAAAAGGCTGCCGGTATTCCCCAGGGCGTTTGGGGGGAGCGGGTGGAGGGGGCAGCAGCGGAAGGGGCGAGGGGCTGTGTTCCATGGGCCTCACCTGAGCGCCCGGCTGAGCTTGTCATAGTTCATCTGGGGCTTGCACTTCCTCCGGCCCCACAGCCGGGCCACCTCGTCTGGGTCCTTGATGACAAACTCCCCGTACTCCCCCTGCTGCCAGGCGATGACGTGGTGGAACTCCTCCTTCTGCAGCAGCTCCAGGATGAAGTGCCACAGCTGGATCTGGCGCGAGCCCGGGCTGGACTCCGTCTTGTATGCCCAGTCCGGGAAGTGGTAGCCTGGCGGGCCGGAGAGCAAAGCCAGCGGTCAGAAAGAAGAAGCAGCCTCCCTCCATGCCAGCCATCTCCCCCCATGACCAGCAAATGTGTTTAGGATAAAATATTGATGCGAGTGAAGGATAATTGATAGTTGTTCTGAGCTGCCCTGAGTCTTCGCAGAGGGGCGGCATACAAATCTAATAAATTATTATTATTATTATTATTATTATTATTTTAGTTTTTAGGATGTTTTTCTTAAAGCTTTATTATGCATTCCGTATTTGTTGTGAGCCGACCCAAATCCACGGAGACAGGCAGCATACAAATCCAATAAATCAATAAATCTCTGCCCGTTGCCAAGCTGAGTGGTGGAGACCCTTCAAAGCAAACTGGGCACAGTGGCCGCCCCCCTCCCGGCCCCTGATCGAGGGATGGGCAGCCCAGGCCAGAGCCCGGAGGAAAGGGTCTGTCCAGGGTGGCCCCCACCCCCCACAGCCCCTGGACCTCTGGCCAAGGCCCCTTTGCCCCCTTTGCTGGAAAGCGCCAAAGCCCTCCTGCCCCCAGGCCGCCTCACCTCCTGCGCCTTCTGCTTTCTCCCCAATGGGGCAGCCGGCCTTCATGTCGCTGCTCCTGCCAGGGTGAAGGAGGAAGGGAAACCACGGTCAGCGCTCCAGGGCCCCAGCCAAGGGAACGGCCGCCCGCCACCTCGACCGCCACCCAGGGCGCCTTTGATCGCCCCACCCACTGGGGCCCCCGGCGGTGAACAGGGCACGGAAGGGCGGCGGCGGAACGGACACACCTGCCAGGGAGGGGGGGCAGCCCGGGTTGTGGGAAAGGACGCGGCCCCCCGCCCCCCCGCATCTGACAGCTCCTTTGCTCTGCCCCCCTCCGCCGCCGCTTCCAGGCTCCGCCGCGGGGGGAACCGGGGAGGGGGGGCGGTGGGTCTGCCTGTCAAGGAGTCTCCCCCCGGCCTCCTTCCCCCCTGCGCGCCCGCGTGTGAAGAGCGGGGCCTCCCTCTGCTCCTGGGACCCCCTGCGCCCCCCCCGACAGCGCCCCCCGGGGAGGGAGGGAGGGTCCGGCCAGGGCAGCCCCGGATCGCGCGGCCTTTGCGGCAGAGGGGGAAGCGGAGCGGCGCCCGGTCTCCTCCTCCCCCCTCCCTCCCCGGCCCCCTCCCCGCCCGTCAGGCCCAGGAAGGGCGGGGCCACCCCGAGGACCCCCCGGCGCCGCCCCCGCCCCGCGCTGACCTGGACGCCTGCCGGCCGGCTGGGGCTCCGTCGGCGGGTGGGTGCGGCCTGCCGGGCTGCGCGGCCGCTTCTGCTGCTGCCTCCCGTCGCTCCGCCGCCGCCGCTCCTCGCCCACCTCCAGCGCCAGCCACCGGAAACGGAAACGCCTCGTCGACGGGCCGCCCGCCCACACGCCCCTGACTCACCACGCGCCACTTCCGAGGGAGGCGGCGGGCGGGGGTGCGCGTCACTTCCGATCCGGCAGGGCGGCCCGCTCTTTCACCCTCGCTCTCTATCGTCGCCGGGTTCTTCTTCTCTCCCCCCCTGGCGGCGCTGGCGGTTAATTCGGCTTTTCCACCTTCCGCCCAGTCCTCGCACTTGCGTCCGTTCTCCGCATTTGGCCCCCCCACCCACCCCCGTCACTGCCCTTGTAGAAGCAGACATGAAAGGGGCCACCGTGCTGGAGACCCCGTCCTAATCCTCGCCTCCCCTCCGGCCCCCGGCATCCCACCCTCCCGCTGCCTCCATGGCCCTGGGGGAGCCCCCGAGGGAGGGCAGGGGAGCCCGGCTGGGAGCTGAAGAGGAGAGCTCCCACTGGGCCAGGTCCCTCACAATGCAGAGATATGGCTGGAGAGCAGCTAGGAGGGCCTGTTGCACTTGGGGGGCCCTTTCCCTCCTGCAGGAGGTCCCCGCTGGTTGACTCTCTTCATTGCCCAGCTCCATCATCCCCAGCTCCCCTCTAGGCACCTTCTCAAGACCAGGCAGGAGTTAGACTGACCTTTGCCCCAAGTCCAGCCCTCTTGTGACCCTGAAGGCCATTTGGGAAGCTGTAACCCCCCCCCCCAACACACAGACACACCCTTCCCCTCTTCACGAGAGCATTTATCTCCTCCCGCGTGGGTCATGTAGCTGACCACGTGGTGCTGGGCCACTCTGCCAGCAGGTCCGATTTCCAGGGTCCTCGCTTCCCGGGCAGCCAACGTGGGGTGGGGTGGCCCGTTCCCCCCCCCCAGGGTGCTTCTGCTGTGGCACTTCCTCAGGGGCCACGACCTCACAGCCCCCGTGGAACCCAGCCGGCTCGGTTGCCTTGAGACGGGCGAGGATTCCAATGGGGGCCTAGCTGGCAGCAGGATGCAGAACTGGTTCTCCCTCAACCGGCACCTCCGCAGGTGAGGCCAAAGCGGGCAGGGGAGGCCCGGGGGGTGCTGGGTTGGGAGGAGAGCCAGCTCATTGTCCCTGGGCCCCCGGGGGCTCCGTTTCCGGGCAGCTGACGTTGCCTTTCCTTCCTCCAGGTCCATCTACGAGAAGAACAGGCCGTAAGTAGCTCCGTAGAGAGATAAACCTTCCCTCCGTAAGGCCGGGCAGGCGAGGGGGGTGTGGGTGCCGGGAGGAGGAAGCAGGCTGGGGGGCCCCTGGATATTCCCCAGTCCTGGGCTGCCTGGGGGTGGTTCCTTTGGGGGCATCACAGCCCCGCTTGGCTCGGCCCTTGCAGGTTCTCCGAGGACGACAAACGGGAAACCCAGGATGAGGCTGGGAGAGACGCCGCTGTAGGGGAAGGTGAGTGAACACTCGGGGGGGAGGTTGGCGCCTTTGGAGCCCTAGCAGGTCTTTTGGGGGGGGGGTCTGGAGAGACCGACAGTCCTGGGCTGCTGTCCACACGGGGGGGGGGAGACAGGGGGGGTAGCAAAAGTGGAGCTTAGACACAGTAGATAATGTATATTTTTGAGTGTCTGCGTATAATATGTACGTACACACCTGGCGTAGGTACGTGTGGGATTAAATGTGCAACTCAAAGAAGTAACGGGAACCCTCCGAGAAATATTATATCAACTATTCTCACTGAATTTGCATTTCTCACTTGCACAACTATTCCACTTGCACAATAGCAGGTGAAATCGATGGTCAATCAGCGTTGCTTCCTAAGTGGACAGTTGGACTGCACAGAAGTTTGATTGACTTGGGAGTTCTATTCTGTTGTTCCCTTTATTTTTGTGACTGGTGTCGTGTATTTTGGATGCTCAGTCAGAGTAAATACAGTATCTCGCATCTCTTTGAGGCCAGGCCAGGCACCCTGACCCTTGACCTGAGTGACCTGTAGTTAGCCACCTTTAAGCCAGTCACATGACCTTTAGGCCACCCTGTCACGATTGTCAAGCCGCTCCTGCCCAGCCACATGACCACCAAGCCACACCCAACAAACTAAGCCACACCCACAGTGGTATTTTTAAAAAAATTGTGGGAGAAGAATTCTTCATTGGGGATGGCTGCCCCCCTTTTGAATCGTGGGGGGAGGGGAGGGGTTGTGGGGGGGGGGGAGAAGAGTCTCCACTGACCTCTGTCCCTTTCTGCCTCCCCAGGTTGCCTCCTTCAGCTGCAGCCCCAAGCAGGTCCAGCGGCTGCCCACGGTAAGCCCCACGCCCTCCTCCGGCCCAGCCAGGGGTCAAGCGGCTGCCAGGGCTAACTGCCCCTCCCCTGCCCCTCCGCAGGTGTCCCGGAAAGCAAGGCTGAAGCGGAGCTCCCCGTGGGCCCGGAGGCCTCGGCCCCCAAGGACTTCTGCCCGGAGGCCTCCCTCCCGCCCCCCGTGCCCCCCGAGGAGATCATGGCCCTGGTGCAGGAGCTACAGGCCGCCCAGGAGTTCCAGGCCACACACTTCCACGAGCGTAGGTGGCAAGAGGGGGGCTGCCCCTGGTCCTGCCTTGGGGGTGGAGGGCTGGTGGAAGGCCCGGATCCCCCCCCTCCTCCCCCCCCATGGGGCTCACTCTCCCTCTCCCCCCCCCTCCCAGGGAAGCAAGACCTCCGCAGCTGCCAGGACTGCCTGAAGTCCCTGAAGACTCTGCGGGAGCACCTGCAGGCGGTCAAGACCAGGCTGTGGCACGTGGAGACCATGCTGGGCATCCAGGTGCCCCCGCAAGAGCTGGACCCGGAAGAGGAGGAGCAGGAGGAGCCCAGCCCCAAGGAGGGGCCCTGCAGCCCCCACCTGCCCCCCGGGGGCCCTTTGCCCAACGGGGGAGCCTGAGGGGCCGCCTGGGAGACGGGGGCCAGCACAAAGAGAGACCTGCCGTCGCTCACTGCACACACACCCTGTGTGTTTTCTTCTTTCTTTCCCAGTGCCCCCCCAACCCCCCAAGGTTTCTGCCCCACTGCTTCCCCTGCGGACGGTTTGCCCTGTTGCCCTGTGGAATGCATCCCCCCTCAAGTGCTCCAATAAAGCAGAATTGACACAAAAACCGAAGCATTTCAGAATAAAATGGGAAACGTCATGGGGGGGGGGGATTCTGACAGCCTGCACACCCCTCCCTCAGCCAGCAGTAGGGAAAAGCCACCCCAGCCTTTAGGCCCCCAAGGTTAATGCCCCACCCCAAACCCTCAAGTGACCTCCAGTGGACCCCTCCCCTTTCCTAAGAGGTCTGCACGGGGTGTGCATAAGCGCATGGATGTGCCCCCCACCCCTGCCCTCCTGGCCGCTTCCTCCCACTGGAACTCTGAACCTCTTTGACTAACAGAATAGAAGTGTTTTATTGGCCAAGTGTGACTGGACCCCCAAGGGATTTGTCTCTGGTGCAGAGGCTCTCAGTGTCCATGAAAGAAAAGAGACATTGGTCAAGAATCACGTGGTACAACACTTAATGATGGTCATAGGGGTCAAATAACCAATGCAGGAAGAATCAAGAGGAATGTAAATCTTACGATACAGCAAATAAATAAAAGAGCTGGGGGCTCCTCCTGGGGATGGCAGTCCGCCCACGGATGCAGCCCAGCCGCCCTCCTCCTGCCGTCCACGGCGATCTCTGCTCCGGCCGACAAAGGCTCCGCAAATAGGAGGCGCCCACCGGGGAGGCAGTTGGAGGAAACTTTCGTATCTGCCGGAACTGCAAATCCCAAGATGCACCGCGGCCCCGCAGGCCCCTCCCCTCCCCTGGCCCTGCCGGCATCCGGGGCCTGGAAGCGCGGCCGGAGCAGGTGGGCGGCCGGGGGGGAGGGCTGCAGGCGGGGGGGGGGCTGCAGGCGGCGGGGGGGGGTGCATGTATGCGTGTGTGTAGACAGCCGCCTTCCTTGCTTCCCCCCCCCCCCGTGTTGCAGGGGTGTCATGAGGCTGACGCGGCTGCTGGCGCTGGCGGAGAAGCTGCCCCCCCCGTGGGCCCCCGAGCTGGGCCGGGCCGGGCGGGCCGGGCGGGCGGCGCCGAGGAAGAAGCCCCCCGCGCTGGCCCCCATCCCGGAGGAGGACTGGCAGTTCTTCAAGGGGGACACAGTGAGTGGGCAGCCCGCCCCCCTTCCCCTCGCTCCCCCCCCCGCCCGGAGCCCCCCACCCCCCACTGACCCTCTCCCCCCCCCAAATAGGTGCAGGTCCTGAGCGGGCGCGATGCCGGCAAGCAAGGCCAGGTCATGAAGGTGGACAAGGAGGAGCAGTCGGTGCTGCTGGACCGCCTCAACCTGGTAAGGGGCTCTCCCCCTCCTTTGGACCCCTTTGGCTTCAGGGCCTTTCCTGGCACGGCCCCACTCGCCTTGCTTCCCCCACAGGGCTACTACTATGCGGACACCGCGGTGGGCCAGGCCCTGTTTGCCCGAGAGAAGCCCCTGTCCTTGAAGGAGGTGGGCCTGGTGGACCCCAGCGACAGGTAATAATAATACTAATAATAATAATAATTAATAATGATAATAATATCGATTTGCATGCCGCCCCTCTCCAGAGACTCCAAACAATATACAGTGTACAAATCCAATACTTAAAAAAAAACCAGTTAAAAACCCTTGTCATTAAAATAGTTGCACAACCCAATCATTCAATACATAAATGGTAGAATAGAATAGAATAGAATTTCATTGGCCAAGTGTCATTGGACACACAAGGAATTTGTGCAGAGGATCCCAGTGTACACAAAGGAAAAAGAGACATTTGTCAAGAATCATGAGGTGCAACACTTAATGATTGTCATAGGGGTGAAATAAGCAATGAAGTTAGGGGGCAGCTCAATTTCCCCACACCTGGCGACATAGGTGTGTTTCCAACAACTTGGGAAAAGTGAGGAGAGTGGTAAGCCCCCATTAGCCCCCCTTTTGGGAGCCAGAAATCAGGTGAGCCTCTGGGAGGGGAGGATCCTGTTTGGGGGGGGTGACTTTTGTTCTGATGCCTTCTGGTAAGTGGGTCCCCCCCCTCAAATCTGTTGGAAAATGGGTGGCCCTTTAAGGAGGAGGGGGGAGGCAGAGGGGCACTTGCCATAATCCCTGGGTTTTCTTTTGTTTAAAGTCAAGATTTCTTTTTTTTTTAAAAGATCTTTATTATTTACATTAAAAAACAAAATTCCAAAAAACAGACAAAGCACAACTTATACAGAGGTGGAGATATCATCATTCACAATTAGAGTTAGATGTTAAACACTCAACAATTCACACATAAGGCCAACCTTCCTGCTGACATTGGCCTACTGGCTTTTACATTAACGCATTATATCACTGTTACCTGAAAATCATATTAATTTTAGTCATATTCCTAAGCCAGTGTTTCCCAGCCTTGGCAGCTTGAAGGTGTTTGGACTTCAACTCCCAGAATTCCCAGAGCCAGCGGAAGCCTAAGCCGTAGTTTTTCCAAAATACAACCAATGGATAAAGTTCAAGATTTCTATTCTTCCTTTTCAAACTCTGGATATTGTGTCCCCACTGTGTGTTTTGCATTCTGAGTGTGGGGTTTGGGGTCCCGGCTAATCCCGCTTCCCTTCTCTCCCGGATGCCCCCCCCAGGCTGCCCACCGAAGTGGCCTGGCGCTACACGGAGCAGGGCGAGCGGGTGAGGGTCTCCCTCCGGACGGGCCGCATCATCCCCAAGCCCATCGAGCAGAGGGAGGACGGCATCGTCCCGGAGCTGTGGGTCGGTAAGGAGCCAGGGAGGGAGGGAGGGAGAAGCCCCCAACTCCTGCTAGGCCCTGCCCACCCGAGGCTCGGGGCCTGTTCTCCAAAGGGCATGAGGAGGACTAGAGCCTTGAAACCCGCTCAAGGACGGGCTTTGCTCTCCGCACAATCCAGACGGCCCGAAGGACACCTCCACCAAGGAGGCCCTGCAGAAGACGTACAGGCCGGCCTTGAAGACCTTCCAGGAGGAAATAATGGAGCGGATGGGGGTCGTGGAGACACGGATGCACCGGAAGTCTTACTGGTATTGAGGGAGGGGCTGCACTCGGCGCTGACCGGCTGCATTTTTAATCAGAGGCCCAGACAATAAACGCCCCTTAATGGACGAACAAGTGGAATGTGTCATTTGTACGTAACGGACAGGAGAGACGTAAACGTTTATGGGCAGCCCCCTCGTCCCCCTCCTCCTCCTCCAAAGGGGCCGGGGCCTTGCTCGGCCGGGGTGCAACGGGGTGATACGGCCGGCTCCCTTTGCTGCTTCTGCACCGGACACTCCCATCTAGGGCAGAGGCCTCCTCAGTCTCCTTCGGCCAAGCCCCAGAGGTCGGAGGGCGGCACCTCCTTGGCCGACACCAGCACCAGGTTCCGGGCAGAAAGCGCCGGATTGAAGAGCGGGACGAGCTCGCAGGGGAATCCTGTTGGGGGGGGAGAGGAGAGGAAGGGGGCTTCTGTCTTTGCCATAGGGCAACAAAGGCTCTCCCCAGACCCTCAAAAGCAGCACGGAGGTGCAGGAAAGACGGAAGCCTCACCAGCAAACAGGGTGGGGGGTCTGCACCGTGTCCTCTGGCCCACGGGAGGCAGTAAGGGGGGGGCTGGAGAATTCCTCCGAGCTGCAGACCCCCCCTCTGGCCGGGACCCCAGGGGCAGCGTACCTTGCTCCTGCAGGTAAATCATCCGATCGAGGAGAATCAGGGTCTCCACCAAGGGGGCCAGCAGGAGAGCGAGGCTGACGAAGACCACCACCCGTCGCTGCTCGGCTGGAGAGGCTGCCTCCAGGGGCCCCCTGGGGGTCATCCCCACACGCTCCAGCCCCTGACGAGCATACCTGCCCGGGAAGGAGAGGTGGGGGTGATTGGGGGGCGGGGGAGTGTCCCAATCCCGCAGTCCCTGGGAAGGGGCCGGGCCCACTCACTGCTCAAAGGTCATCTCGTGGGTCTTGGGAATGGCCTGCACCCCCAGGCGCTTCTTGGCGGGGTCAATGGCCCGGATGAGGGTCTCCAGCCGGGCCCGGTAGCAGTGGGTCCTGAGCGAGGGGCTATCGCGCTCCAGGCGCAGGCGGTAGTCCTCCAGGGCGTGGCAGGCCCCTTCCCGGGCCTTGTAGGAGAGCTGGTGGCCGGGCAGGCCGGACACCCAGTTGCTCAGCGGGTAGCCCCCCGGGCTCAGCTTCATGTAGCAGCAGGAGACGGACGTGATGCCCGCGATGTCAGGAGAGGCCACGAAGAGCCGGAGGAGGGTGGCGCTCAGGTCCCCGCAGGCATGCAGGCCGGTCAGCAAAAGAGGCCCCAGCCCACTCCCCGCACGGCCTCCCTCCTTTCCAGCCCCCGTTTCTCTCAGCTCGGGAGGCTGGCGGGCAGAGTCGGCTCCCCCTAAACTCCTGTCGTCCGCAGCCTTCCCCGAGTGCAGCAGCTTCACAAACTCTGGCCACCGAGTGTCCGGACTGACCCAGCCCACCACGTGGCTCGGCCCCTGGACAGCAGGCCTGTCTGGAGCCTGCAAGACCAAGGACCACAGTCAGGAAAGGGGCAGCCGGACCAAGGCCCGAAGCCGCCTCCCTGCTGCCCCGTCTCACCTGCTGCTTGGCCTGCTCTTTCGCCAGCTCCAGAGCCAGTGCCCGGTCAAACTTGGCGGCCTGAGTGACCAGCCGGGCATCTCCCTCCACGGCTGTGACTGACAGCTGCAGCCCAAAGGCCAGGAAGCGGGCAAGGTGGCCCTGCGGGGGGAGAGGCAGATGCCAAGGAGGCGCCAGTGCCCAACCAGGATAGGGGGATCTAGAGACCCCCCCTCCACACACACACACACAGGAGGCTCACCTGCCCAGCGCCCACGTCCACCACCTGGCGGCACCCGGTCAGCTCACTCAGGCGCTTCAGCACCTGCGAGGCAGAGGATGGTCAGGGCCAGGGGCTTCTTCGGACGGTCCCCCCCAGGCCCCTTCCTGTCCATCCCGCACCTGTGCCAGCCGCTGGACCTCGTGCTGCTTCTTGGGCCGCAGGTGCCGGCAGAAGCGGGGGGGCAGTGGGGGGTCGCGGGGGTCGGCAGGGCGTCGGGGGAAGGGCAGGGCGTGGGCAGTGGCGTGGAAGGCCAGCAGCGAGAGCGGCCAGAGTGCGGCCGGGCGGCCCCTCCGGAGCAGCAGTGCCGCCACCTCTGGCGGAGAGAGCTCGCCCAGCACCGCCTGCCAGCTACGGGGGAGGCGCCCCCAGAGGTCGTCGCTGAAGAACTCCTGCGGCGGGGGGAGAGAAAGAGAGAGGGGGGCAATGGCACTTAGACTTACCTACCCCTTCACACGCCCCCTCCAGGCGGTTCACAGAGGGTCAGGCTCTGGCCCCCAACCATCTGGGCCCTCCTTTGACCCACTTTGGAAGGAAGGAAGGCTGGGTCAACCTGGAGCTGCTGGTGGGATTCAAACTGCTGAACTAGGGCTGCACTCCAACCGCTGCGCTCAGCGGAGACCACCGGCCCCGGGAACCGGGAGAGGGGAGCGGGGGGGGGGGGCTTACGATGACGTAGGCGTCGATCAGCGGCCGGTAGAGCGCGAGGAGGCGGACCAGGCTGGCGGCCAGGCGCTTCTGCTCCTCCAGGGTGAAGCCGCGCATGGCGGGCAAGTTTGGCCCCGGCCGGCACCCGCCCGCCCCCCCCGCCCCCCCCAGCCCCGAGGCGCGCTTCCGGGGTCGGGCGGAGGAGCCTGCGCCCGCCGGTCGTTCGGTCGGTCGCCCGCAAGCCCCTCCCGGTCCCGGAGCTCCCGCTGCGGCCCGGGCGAGGCTGGAAACAAGCGGCGTCGGTTTCCAAGGTTCGGGAAAGCCCGGGGAACGACTTCCGGTGTAACCGGAAGTGTCCCCCGCCGGGCGGCGCTTCCGCATCCGGGTCGGCGGCGCGGGACCGTGGCGGCAGGGCAGGTGGGTTGGGGGCGGTCCCCCTTGGCGGGCGGCGGAGGGGGGGGGCTGTCGTGGAAGGGGGTCCGTGACGCGGCGGGCGGGGCCGCTGTGATGCCTCCGGAGCCCCCCCGCGGTCACAAAGCCGGGCCTGCCGGGCGGGGGAGCCTCGTGGGCGCCGGAGCAGGAGGAGAAGGACCCCTGGCCGCCCAGCCACGCCCCGCTCGCCCCCCCCAAAGCCTCGCCGCCCGGACGGAGCCGCTCAGGTGGGGTGGGGGGAGGGGCGGCGAGGGGAGGGGCTCTCTCTCTCTCCCTGGGTCTCCTTCCAAGGGGGGCGAGTGTGGGTGGGGGGCGCTCCAATGGGGGGATTCACTCCCCTCTCCCTCCCTCTCCCTCCCGGGGTCTCCTTCCGAGGGGGCGGGGGGGCGCTCCAAGGGAGGGAGGGAGGGAGGGGGGCGCTCCAAGGGGGGCGAGTGTGGGTGGGGGGCGCTCAAGGGGGGATTCCCGGGGATTCACTCCCCCCTCCGTCTCTTGCAGGGCAGCCATGCCGACCTGCCCGTCTCCTGCAGCCGGAGCCCCCTAGAGAGCCGAGCCTGCTTCTCTGCCCTGCCGGGCGTCATGTCGGACATCCTGCTCAACCTGGACACGGTCGCCCCCCAGCCGCCCCCCAAGACCCCCGCGGGCAACAAGAAGCACCAGCGCTTCCTCAAACGCCGGCAGTTCCTGGAGCGGAGGGGCTTCCTCAAGCAGAAGCAGCTGCCCCCCCAGCCGCCCCCGCCCAGGCGCAATGCCTCCCTCGGCTGCCCCCCGGGGCCTGACCGAGCCAAGAAGAAGCAGAGGGTGGAGCCCAGAGAAGAGGACAGCAGCAAGGCCCTGCCCGAGGAGGGGACCCCTGGCCAGCTCAAAGTGCCCCCCAAGGAGACCCAGGGGCCGGTGGGTCCCGCCTCCCGCATCTCTGGCTCCTCGGCGGCTGCATCGGCCCCAAGGAAAACGGGGAGCGGTGGTGCCGGGAAGCCCAACGGGAGCCTCTGCAGCCGGGGGGACGTTTCCCGAGTCAGCCTGCTGAGCGAATTCGAGAGCGGCCTCCCGGACGCGCCGGCCAAGCCCAGCAAGATGGTGGCCATTGACTGTGAGATGGTGGGCACCGGGCCCGGTGGGCGCAACAGCGACCTGGCTCGGTGCAGCGTGGTTGGCTACTATGGTGACGTGATGTACGATAAGTACATCCGCCCACTGAACCCCATCACCAATTACCGGACTCGGTGGAGTGGCATCCGGCAGCACCACATGAGAGACGCCGTCCCCTTCAAGCTAGCCCAGAAAGAGGTGAGGGCGATGCGCAGCCCCTACGCCCGGTGCCTGGACTGGGGGGGGGGGGCTTCGTGGGGTCAGCGTGGCCTCCTCCTCCTCCTCTGCTTGGGGGCTGAGCCGGCTTCGTCCTCTGCTTCTTTCCCAGATTCTTAAGCTTCTCTCGGGGAAGGTGGTCATTGGCCACGCGATCCACAACGACTTCAAAGCCCTCAAATATTTCCACCCCAAATCCTTGACCAGGGACACTTCAAAAATCCCCCTGCTGAACCGGAAGGCCGGCTTCCCCGAGAACGAGTCGGCCTCCCTGAAGCGGCTCACCAAGCAGCTCCTGCACCGAGACATTCAGGTAACGGGCCAGGCACACCTGTCCAGGTGCTGAGTGCGGGCTCCTTGTTTGGGTGCGCTAGTGTCCATCCTCCAGGGAGCAAAGGGGAGAGAATGGATGACCCTGTGGCCGGGTGAAAAAACTATGCCAGGCGGTAAGAAAAGTGAGTAGAATGCCTGGCTGCATAGCTGGAGGTATCACAAGCAGGAAGAGGGAGATTGTGATCCCCTTATATAGAGCGCTGGTGAGACCCCATTTGGAATAATACTGTGTCCAGTTCTGGAGACCTCACCTACAAAGAGATATTGACAAAATTGAACGGGTCCAAAGACGGGCTACAAGAATGGTGGAAGGTCTTAAGTATAAAACTGACCAGGAAAGACTTCATGGACTCAATCTGTAGAGTGGAGGACAGAAGGAAAAGGGGGGACACGGTCAAAACATTTAAATATATTAAAGGGTTAAATAAGGTTCAGGAGGGAAGTGTTTTTAATAGGAAAGTGAACCAAAGGACAAGGGGGCACAATCTGAAGTTAGTTGGGAGAAAGATCAAAAGCAACGTGAGAAAATATTATTTTACTGAAAGAGTAGTAGATCCTTGGAACAAACTTCCAGCAGACGTGGTAGATAAATCCACAGTAACTGAATGTAAACATGCCTGGGATAAACATATATCCACCCTAAGATAAAATGCAGGAAATAGTAGAAGGGCAGACGAGATGGACCATGAGGTCTTTTTATGCCGTCAGTCTTCTATTTTTCTAACATGAGAAAATATTATTTCACTGAAAGAGTGGTAGATGCTTGGAACAAACTTCCATGCCTGGGATAAACATATATCCACCCTAAGATAAAATGCAGGAAATAGTAGAAGGGCAGACGAGATGGACCAAGAGGTCTTTTCCTGCCGTCAGTCTTCTATGTCTTTGAAATGACAGAGACTGTCCTCCCTCCCTCCCTCCCTCTCCCCCCTTCCAGGTTGGTCACAACGGACACTCCTCGGTGGAAGACGCCAGGGCCACCATGGAACTCTACAGGGTGATTGAGGTGGAGTGGGAGAGGCACTTGGCCACCTCTCCCCTCCAGGATGGACCGCCGGACACCACCTGACGGCCCTTTGGCCAAGAGCCAGCTGGCCTGGACTTGACGGAGCGAGAACTGCAGGCGCTACAGGAGCTGCAGGAGGAGGGAGGGGCAGCGGAGGGGCAGCAGGCCCAGCCGACCTGAGGGGTGGGGGGTGGGGAGAGGAGGAGGACGAGTCCATTACACTGTCTCCAGCTGAGGCCCACCGTGGTGTCTTCCTTGCAGGCTTCCGGGGAGCCCGTCTTGCCCTCAGGTGGGGGGGGGGCAGGAGTGGGGCACAGCCCTCCCGTCGCCAGCCAAGCCCCCCCCCCCCCCCCGGGGGCTGAGGGCTTTCGTGGAGCCTGGGGGCCTCCTGAGCCTGCCTTATGGGAAGAGGGGCGGCATACAAATCTAATAAATAATAATAATAATAATTTGGGGAGTGGGACCGGGAGCCCCTCCCCTCTCCTGAAGGCGGGGGGGGCACTGGGGGTCGCAGCCAGGGAGTCCCTTCTGGCCCCCGTGAGGGTATGGGGGCCCTGCTGGTCTCCCACTCAGCCCCCAGAGGAGACGCCTTCCGATATCTGGGCAGGGGGGCTGTGTCAGAGGAGGGGGGCTGCCTGGGTTTTATGGCTTGGGTTGTCAGGGGGGGGTCTTGGGGGGGGGTTGGAGGTGTGCAGCCGTAGAAGTAGTGTGGCGTGGGGGATGTAACGGGTTTTTATCCAATTAAATGCCTGCCCCCCCAAACAAAAGAGCTCTACCTGTCTGTATCACCTGGGGGGGGGGTCTGCACCTGAGGGGCCTCCCCTCGAGTGGGGGGGTGAGGGGGGAGTTCGTTTCTGATGATCATATTCAGATGGGCGGAAGCTGCTGTTCCTGTGGGGAGGGGTCTGTCTCGGAGTCTGTCTGCCTGTGAGCAACTTCTTGGGGGTAATAAAAGAGCCCCTCCCCTTGCATGGGGGGTGTCTTCTTAAGAAGGGGGTCCCTTCGCCTCCTGGTGCCCCCACCTGCTGCTTTTGAGCTCACCACCATGGGGGGGGGCTGAGGGCCTGACCACTGCAGGAGACCCTTGGGGCTCTACACGGAGGAGGGAGGGAGGCCGGCTTCCTTTCAGGCTGCCTGGGGAGGGGAGGGGTGTTGGGGGGGGTCTTTGAAGAGCCTTGTTGCTGGGGGGGTGAGGGATTTCTCGCCTGGGGGCTGGTCCAGGCTGCTCTGTGGGTGGCCTCCCCCCTTGCTCTCGTCTCCCCCCCCACCCACAAAATCCCTCATGTCAGCAGCTGGGGATGTGCCTAGATGCGGTGCCCCCCCCAATCCAGAGGAGGGGGCTATCTCTCCTGGCCAGCCGTTAATGTCCACAACAGTCAGCAGTTTCTGAGGCTACGGCCACCGCAGGGCAGACCCTCTGTTAGCTTGACTGGCAGCTGGCCCTCCCCCTCCCCACCAGTGGCTCCAGAGGGGACGAGCCCCCTGGCCGGCGACTGAAAAGGGGCCTCAGGCAGGCAGGGCTGAGGTTGAAGGCGGGAGAGGGGCTGGGGGATTGTGGGGCTGACCCCCTCCCGCATGGGCCATGTGGGGGCCCCTTTGAGCTGGTGGGGGGCCCCTGGCCTTCATTCAGACTGGAGGGAGGGGAGGGTGCAATCCACCGGTCTCCCCTGCAGGACAGGTGTTGGCCAGAGGCTCCCCAGGTGGGTCGGGGTCTGCACCCTCCCTCCCCCTCGCCAGGGCCCTGGCATCCGTGAAGGGGGCTCCTCCTGGGGTTGCTTTGGCCACAGCTGGGCTGGACTCTGCCTGGACCACTGGCCGCGAGGAGACCAAATGGCTTTGAGGGGGTCCCAGGGCTGCTGCTGCCCACCCAGCCCTGCAGGAAGCAGCCTTCACCTGGAGGGGGGAGACCACCCAGCGATTGCCGCTCAGCCTCTGCTGCAGGGACCCTGTAATTAGCCCAGAGCCTTCGGAGCCTTTCTGGGGATGAGTGGGGAGGTGTGGGGCTGGGAATTGGTGCCAGCTGGAAACCTCACACTTGGCGTCTTTCTCTCCCCAACCGCTTATTATTTATTATTATTATTATTGCGACCTCTCCGTGGCGCTAGACCCCGTAGAGCCCCATGGTTCAACGAGGAGCTCCGGGAGTTGAAACGCCAGAAGAGACGTCTAGAGAAGCGATGGAGGAAGAGTAAGTCCGAATCCGATCGAACACTTGTAAGAGCTTTTATTAAGACTTACAAAGTGGCGCTCAAGGCGGCAAGATGCGCGTACCATGCCGCCTTGATTGCATCAGCGGAATCCCGCCCGGCCGCTCTGTTTAGGGTGACCCGCTCCCTTCTTAATCAGGGGGGAGCTGGGGAGCCCTTGCGGAGCAGTGCCGAGGATTTTAACACGTTTTTCGCTGATAAAGTCGCTCAGATCCGGGCTGATCTCGACTCCAATTGTAATACAGAGTCGACTGACAATGAGTCAGTCGAGGTGACTGGGGCACGTACTTGTCCACCTGTCTGGGAAGAGTTTGATCTGGTGACACCTGATGAAGTGGACAAGGCCATTGGAGCTGTGAGTTCCGCCACCTGTTTACTGGATCCGTGTCCCTCCTGGTTGGTTTCGGCCAGCAGGGAGGTGACACGGAGCTGGGCCCAGGAGATTACCAACGCTTCCTTGGGGAGGGGAGTTTTTCCATCACTCTATAAAGAAGCGCTTGTGCGCCCCCTCCTCAAGAAGCCCTCCCTGGACCCAGCCGTACTTAACAACTATCGTCCAGTCTCCAACCTTCCCTTTATGGGGAAGGTTGTCGAGAAGGTGGTGGCGCTCCAGCTCCAGCGGTCCTTGGAAGAAGCCGATTATCTAGGTCCCCGGCAGTCGGGTTTCAGGCCCGGTTACAGCACGGAAACCGCTTTGGTCGCGTTGATGGATGATCTCTGGCGGGCCCGGGACAGGGGTTTATCCTCTGTCCTGGTGCTTCTTGACCTCTCAGCGGCTTTCAATACCATCGACCATGGTATCCTTCTGCACCGGCTGGAGGGGTTGGGGGTGGGAGGCACTGTGCTTCAGTGGTTCTCCTCCTACCTCTCTGGCCGGTCGCAGTCGGTGTTAGTGGGGGGTCAGAGGTCGGCTCCGAGGTCTCTCCCTTGTGGGGTGCCTCAGGGGTCGGTCCTCTCCCCCTTGCTATTTAATATCTACATGAAACCGCTGGGTGAGATCATCCAAGGACATGGGGTGAGGTATCATCAATATGCCGATGATACCCAGCTTTACATCTCCACCCCATGCCCAGTCAACGGTGGAAGTGATGTGCCGGTGCCTGGAGGCTGTTGGGGCCTGGATGGGTGTCAACAGACTCAAACTCAACCCGGATAAGACGGAGTGGCTGTGGGTTCTGCCTCCCAAGGACAATCCCATCTGTCCGTCCATTACCCTGGGGGGGGGAATTACTGACCCCCTCAGAGAGGGTCCGCAACTTGGGCGTCCTCCTCGATCCACAGCTCACATTAGAAAACCATCTCTCAGCTGTGGCGAGGGGGGCGTTTGCCCAGGTTCGCCTGGTGCACCAGTTGCGGCCCTATCTGGACCGGGACTCATTGCTCACAGTCACTCATGCCCTCATCACCTCGAGGTTCGACTACTGTAATGCTCTCTACATGGGGCTACCTCTGAAAAGTGTTCGGAAACTTCAGATCGTGCAGAATGCAGCTGCGAGAGCAGTCATGGGCTTACCCAGGTATGCCCATGTTTCACCATCACTCCGCAGTCTGCATTGGCTGCCGATCAATTTCCGGTCACAATTCAAAGTGTTGGTTATGACCTTTAAAGCCCTTCATGGCATCGGACCAGAATATCTCCGAGACCGCCTTCTGCTGCACGAATCCCAGCGACCGATTAGGTCCCACAGAGTGGGCCTCCTCCGGGTCCCGTCAACTAAACAATGTCGGTTGGCGGGCCCCAGGGGGAGAGCCTTCTCTGTGGCGGCACCGACTCTCTGGAACCAACTCCCCTCGGAGATCAGAACTGCCCCTACTCTACCTGCCTTCCGTAAACTCCTTAAAACCCACCTTTGCCGTCAGGCATGGGGGAACTAAACATCTCCCCCTGGGCACATTTAATTTATACATGGTATGCCTGTGTGTGTGTCTGTTAGCATATGGGGTTTTTTAAATCTTTAAATATTTTAATTAATTGAATTATTTATGATTTGTTTTACACTTGTTGTGAGCCGCCCCGAGTCTTCGGAGAGGGGCGGCATACAAATCCAAATAATAAATAAATAAATAATAAAATAAATATGTATCCCCCTGACTGTTTATTTAACCTGGCCTCCCCCAAGCACGGAGCAGAGGACGATGGGAAGGGGGGGATGTCAACCCTGAATTTAAGAAGGGCCCCCTCTCTCCCCAATGGCTGGTGAGGGAGGGGCTCCGGGGGTTTTCTGTGCCCCCCCAACTTAAGTGGGGCTTCCCCACGGCTGGGCTGAAGCAGCCTGGACGCTCCCTGTCTCTCCTCCCAGAGGGAAGCGGCCACCGGTTGCCCGGCATGGAAAGAGGTTGCCCAGGACATCTGGCCAGGCCGGGCCCAGCTGTTCCTCTCACTGCTGGAAGGAGGCAAGGGACCCAATGGGGGAGGGGGCAGGCCTCTGTGTAACCGAACACTCCCCCCCTCTTGAAAGCCAGCCCCCTCCCCTTCCAGAACAAAGCAGGAGTGCGGGGGAGCCCCTTTGCAGGAGGGGAGGGGGCCAAAGGGGCAATGGCTTTTATGTCTGACCTCAATTTGGAAACAATTAAGAGCAGAGGCCTCCCCTTCAAGCCATTCAAACCTGCCCTCTCCCTGTCAATCAGGGCCAGGAATCCCCCCTCCCCTCGCTCCCCCCTTCCCTCCAGATGGCACCCGCCCCCCTTGCTGAGAGACCCAGAGGGGGAGGTTCCTCTTCAGCCAGGATGGTTCAGTCAGTCAACCTTGGTTAAACCACGGGCAGCTTAGGCGGCTGACAGCCCTGACCAATTTCCTGGACTCTTTTGGGTGGGGGGGGGGGTGGACTGCCCCTGAGCTGGGTGCTCCACAGGCCTTGCCCTGGACGTTTGGGGGTCCTCTCCATTCCCCCCCCTCAGGAGATCCGGGGATCTTTTTAGGAGCAGAGAAAGCCCCCCCCCCGACTTAGTCTGCTGCCCCTTGCAAACTGGACCCCCCTTGGGATGGGCAAGGGAGGCTCCCCCAAGGGGGCTGGGCCTGAGCCCTGATGCAAGGGTGCCAGGAGGGAGGGGGCGGCCCCCCCATTCCTCCCCCCCCCTCTGTCTGAGCGCTGCAGCCGCCTAATTGGAAAGGTCTGTGGCGGCTTCCGTGGCCCTAAGGACATTAAGAGGAGGGAGCGGAGAGCAGCCGTCCCTGTGGCCCAGGCAGCTCCCTCCGGCCTGGGGGAGATTAGGGGAGGGGGCCTGCTTGGGGGTGGGAAATGAAGGCAGGCTGGGCACACACGGGGGGGGGTCCCTTTAAAAAAGAAGCATCTCCAAAGAGGGGGGGGGGCTTGCAAAAGTCGAGCTCATCCATAAGGCATAAATCATAATTTATTAACTTTTAGGTGCCACAACCAGATTGCACTTTCCCCGTGGCCTTTCTCTGGGGCTGGCCCCCCTCCTGCCCCCTTCTTGTACTTGAGGGGAGCGGTGGGGGTCACAGGGGGGTCTGCTGTCTCTCTTGACATCAGAGGCTTTAAGCAGAAGGAAGGAATGGAAATAAATAATCATACCATAGACTGCCAGCATCTGTGGACCAGGTGGTGTTTATTATGGAAGATGAAAGTTACTTGAACAAACAGGAATATGGAGAATAATAATAATAATTAATAATAATAATTTATTACATGTGTAGGCTGCCCCCCCCCCCGCAGACTCATAAGACTGACAACTAACAAACACAAGACAAAAATCTCGCTTTGAAAATATAACAGAAAATCAGAAAAGTAAATTCAGAGCGAAATTCAACATGGGACTCGAGTGAATGAAGAGGGTCTCCTCGGTGTCTGCCCCCGAGGCTTCTCTCCCGCCCCCCCTTCCTGCCCAGCGGAGGGTCTGCCTGGCAGTGGCTCCCTCTGTGTGGCCTCCCCCGTCCTCAACAGTGGCAGCATTTGGGTGAAAGAAGGGCGGGGGAGGGGAGGAGCAGCCCCAGGTGGCCCCCTTTTGGCCCCTCCCCCAGGGACATCGGGAGGGGGGAGGGGGCTTCTTTCCTGCAGAGCTGGGCCAGCCAGGTGGGACGGTCGCTTGGTCAGGAAGCAGCCAGCAGTTTCCCATCCACAGGAGGAAGCAAACTGGGGAACCGGCCAGATTCCCCCCTCTGGATGTGTCTGGCGGGGAAGCTGGCTTTGAACCGGAGCCACCACCGAAGCGGCCCCTCCCCCAGGCCAGATTCCTGCCTGGAGCCAATTAGGTCCCAGATTCTGCTCTCGTGGAATCACCCCCAGGTTTCAGGCCCCGGGAGCCTCTGCTGGGGGAAAAGGCTTCGGCCCCCCCTGCCCAGCTTTGGGTCCCTGGCAGTGCTTCCCCCCCCCTCCAGAGTGGGAATCTTTGTGAGAGATGAAGGCCCCCCTCTTCTTCAGTGGGCAGCCCTGCTGTGGCTGGTGGGCTCTGCTGGAGGAGGGTGGACAACCCCCCCCTGTCTTTATTTCTACAGGGATCCCAGGTGGGTTGATGGGGGGGGTCAAGCCAGGGAATCTTCTGCCTCTGGCCAGGCTTTGTCTAGACCGGGATTGGCCCCTGAAATTGGCAAGAGGGGTGGACTTCAGCCAAGGCAAGTTAAGCTTAGTGTGGCCAAGGTTGGAGACCCTCGTTGGGTCAAGTGGGGGCCGAACCCCTGCAGCCTGGCGGCAGAGCCAGAAGGATCCTGGCCTGGCACAGAGGGGGGGGCTCCCCAGCCCCTCTCCCCCCTCCAGGACCAGATGTGGGGGCGGGTCTTCTTGCCATCCCTGGGGGGTGGGGGTCTCTATTGCTTTCAGAGCTGGGCAGAAGGGAGGGGGAGGGGAGGCTGACCCCCTGGGTTGGCAAGGGCCCTCCCGGTCATCCCTCTGTCCTGGGCAGGCCTTGGTCCAGCGAAGGGCACCGAGCGGCCAAAGGGGCCAGAAAGTAGAGAGTCTCCCCCCCACCCCATGAAGGCTCTGACTGACAGCCAGGCCCTAAAGCCTCCATGGCACAGTGTGTGTGTGTGTGTGTGTGTGTGTGTGTGTGTGTGTGTGTGTGGCTGCTCACCCGCCAGGTTTGCTCAACTCGGCCTGGGATGTTACTTCAGGGGGGGGGGACTAGGCAAACAGAGCGGAGATGCCTCCCTTCCTTTGCCAAAACACACACACACACACACACAGAGTGGGGGGGGGCAAGAAAACCCAGGGAAAGGGCTGAGCAAGGGGATGAGGCCAGCAGGATTGGGGGCTAGAGGGGGGAGGGGAGGGGAGGGACCCCATTTCACCTTCATCCTGACCCCAATTTGGGGGGGGGGGAGGACACGCCCTGCAGGGCCCAGCAGGGGAGGGGGGGCTCTCGGCATGACCAGCCGCTCCTTCCCAACTGCACAAACACTGGCTGCAGCTCAAAGAGAACAGGCGGGCTTGACCAGCCCTGCCCACCGCTGGTCATCTGCAGCCGGCTCCCTCTCTTTCTCTTGCCTAGCTGACTCAGCCGCCCTGCCCTGGGTGGGTTGGGGGCTGCAAGGCCTCCAGGACGGAGCTTTTCCTGGCAAACTGGGCAGCCCCAGAGTGCTGGTCAGTGGCTCTACTCTGGTGGCTGGGCTGAGCCTCCCCAGGGGAAGCCCTCAGAGGGGTGGTGGGTGGGGCGATTGCCCTGTTGCTGCCCTGGGACAATGGCCTGGGGGAACTGAGCCTCCCTCCTGCACTGGGGAGGGGGCCGGGGGGGCATCTCCCTTGCCTGCAGGAGGGGGGATGAGAGGCAGGTTCAGGGCTTCTTTTGAGCCCCCCCTCCTTGTAGCTGCCTGTGCTCTCCTGATGCTGGAAGGGGTCCAGGCACCCACCAGTGGGAGGGGCCGCCTGGAAAGCAGCTGTGGGGGCCCCTCCCAGTGGGGGGAGGGCTTCCTCCCTTCTCAAAGGACCCTGGTCAGGGGCTGGAAGAGGGGGGGTTGCAGGGGGCTCCCTGGAAGGTTGGGGCGAGTTTCCTACCCACCCTAGGAGCTTTTCTTGTGTGTGTGTTTTTGCACATTGTCTCACAAGGGGTTGAGTTTCAGGGGAGGGGGATCAGCTCCACAGAGCAGGGGGTGGGTTGTTTTTTTTTCCTTTTGGAAAATTCCTCCTATAATCCGCCAACTTTCTCCAAACAAAAGCCAGGTTGCCGAGCCAGGATTCCTGGACTGCCCTCTCTGTAGTGGGGGGGGGGGCTTTCCCCCACGCCCCCCTCCTGGCCTTGGCAGTGCAGCGCATCCCCCCCCCTTTCCCCAGTGGATGCTCTTAGCCTGTAATGTGAAACCTACTGGAAGGGGCTTTTGGGGGGGGAGGCTTCCTCTCCGGCAGGGTGGCCCCTGGGGGAGGCCCTGCCCCCCCTTCCCCGTCCCCCTCCCCCAAATGGAAGCATGCGCAGGCAGCACCCCTCACCCACGAAGCCAGCCGGCTGCCACGAAGGGATAAATTGAGAGAGACACCCGTGGCCTCTTTCTCTTCCTTTCCAAAAGGGGGGGGAGGGAGGGGGCACTTTAATTGCCCTCGAAGGCCAGAGCTGGTTCGTGGCTCATCCCAGACGGGGCGTGTTCCCAGACAAAGGGGGGGGGCTGACTTGGACCCCCTCAATTCTTGCTGGCTTGAAGTGCTTTTAAGCCAGACTCAGGAGTTGTGGTTGTGCGCAACACACAAATTTTTTTTGGGGGGGGGGGATAAACACACACCAGCCAACCCGTCTCCCCAGATTAGCCCGGGTCCCCCAAACCTTTCAGAAGCCCCTGCAAGGAGCCCATTCCCATTTCCAGGGCACCTAAAACCTGGCGAAGGAGGAAGGCTCTCCATCGGCCGGGGCTGCCCCTCTCCCACCTCATCCCCCCCCCCACAACCTGCAGTGGGCCCCCGGTGCCGACCCGGGGAGAAGCCCGGACCCCCGATAAACAGGGGTGGTGGTGGCGGTGGTCCAAACCTTTCGGGGCTGCGGCCGGGGATTCCGGGAGGCGGCGGGGCGCGCAGGTGAGCGGGGTACCCCCTCCTCCTCTTCCTCCTCCTCCCCCTCGGGAGGAGAGGGGCGGGGAGGGGCGGGCGGCTCTTAAGGCGCGGCGGCGGCAGCGGCGAAGAAGAAGAAGCTTTGCTCGCGCTCCTCTCGCGCCGGACCAGCCCCGCCGCTCCCGCCATGGCCAACTTCACCGGCAGCTGGAAGATGCGCAGCTCGGAGAACTTCGAGGACCTGCTGAAGGCCCTGGGTGAGCGATTGGGGGGGGGGCGAAGGGGGCCACGCAGAGAAGGGGACGGGGAAGCCCCAAACCCCGAGCGCCAGCCAGCCAGGCAAAGCCCCCGCCGTCGGGGGACAGGCAGGCAGGCCGGCCGGCCGGCGGCTGCTCCAGGCGGGAGGGAGGCAGGCGGGACCCCCGCCCCGGGAGAAGGCTCCGAGGAGAGGGGGGGGGCGCTCGGCATCTTTCGCTCTGCCGGGGCACCAGCGGAGGGCGGCGGAGTCCAGCCCTGCCTCCCCGGGAGAGATCGGTGCAGGGGTGGGGGCGCCAGGTGAGACCCCTCCCAGACCGCGTTTCTGCCGAGCATCAGGGGCGCAGAAAAGGGGCGAGGCGGGACGAGGCTCTCTTTACAGCCGCTGGGGAGGCCGAAGCGGGAGAGGGGCTGGGGTCAGTGGCTCTGCCCGGTGTCCTTGCCTCGGTGGTCCCTGCGGAGAGCAGCCAGGATGGACAACCCCACCCCCTTCCTCATCCTCCCCTCCTCTCTTGCCTTCAAGTTGGAGAAACCCCCCCCCCGCACCTTTTCCAGGCAAGTTGGAGGGTCCCTCCCCCCCACCCCCCAATTCAGCTGAGGCCAGGAAAGTCGGGGGAAGGGGCTGCTTCCAGGCAGGTCTCCTTTTGGGTGGAGGTCTCTGGCTCTTGGCTCCCCCAGCTCAGACCGGCCCCCTCCTCTCTTCTCTTTCCAAAGCAGTGGGGGGGGGGGGCAGGCGGAGGGGGTTCTGTATTGTTTTGTGTCTTTTTGCAAATTCCTTCCAGGGGATAAAATACCAAATCCTCAAGTTTCCTCTTCTCTCCCCCCACCCCCCACATTCCGCCCCCTGCCTCCCAAGTGGGGATAATGCGGGGCGGGAGGCAGAGGAGAGAGTGGGGGGGGGGGCGTCTGTTAATCTTTTGCAGAAGAGGTGGGGGGCATACGGGGGCTCAGGGACTGGCAGGAACCACTGTGGTGGCCCCCGTTCTGTGGGGAGGATCTTGCCTGGTCCTGGATTCAAAGGGCACCCAGGGCCGCCTTGCTCTTGAGGATGCGGGGGGGGGGGGGGGAGGCAAAGGCCAGTCTCAGCTGGAGCTGCTTGGGGGGCAGAGCCAAGCGAGTCCTCCAGCCCCAGGGTCAGTCTATCTGGCTGGACCAAAGTCTGCCTGGGCAGTCTTAAAAGCGGCCAAGGTTGGGGAGCCCTGATCCAGGCCATTGGGGCCCTCACCCTCCTCTGCGGTGGGTGCCCCAGAGATGCCCCTGAACGTTGTGAGCCCCCCACCCACCCCACCCCCCAAAATGGCAGGCTCCCTGAGTGGCCCCACCAGCCCCCTGGCTGACCGGCTGCTCTTGGTCCTCGCCCTCCGTGGCCCTTGCCCTCTCCCCCGCAAGACATCGTGGCCCACGTCTTGGGATGGCCAGAGAAACGTGGCAGCTGGCTGAGTCCGGCCAGCCAAGGGCCACATGACGCGGTTTTCCAATCGGGCCGAAAGAGCCCGGTCTCTGCTCCGAAAGGGTGGGGCTCCTTTGCGCCCTCCGCTTCCTCGGGGGTGGCAGGTTCTCCTTCCAGTTATGGGGCGGCACGAATGGAGAAAAGGGAGCGGGGGGGGGGGGGGTTGGAAAGGGTCAGGACGGGGGAAGCGATTGGATACTGACCTCTCGGAAAATCTGACTGTGCAGCGAACAAAAGGAAACAATAGCCGCCCATCCAGAGCAGATGGACGCCTGCCTGCCTGGGGCATTCTGGGAGTTGGAGTCCCCTGGGTCACCCCCTCCCTGCCTGGAAGTGGGTGCCTCAATTTCCCCGTCCTTCCCGCCTCTTCTACCAGTTGCACAATCGTCAGCGCCCACGACACCAGTGACGTTGTTGTGACTGGCGGTTGTGCAAGTTCTCGATGACTCTTTCTTGGGAAGCGTGACAGGGTCCCTCCTCAACCCCCCCCCAATTCTCCCTCAAGTCTGTCGTTGCCTCACCCTCCACTCCTCCATCCTGGCTGTGTGTGTGTGTGTGTGTGTGTTTGAGGAAAGACACAACACAAAGCCAAAGAACCGACACCGATGAAGCCAGGAGCGTCAGAAACGCAGACAGGTCCATTGTAGCATCAGCAAATGTGGTCGTGCAAAGACACGCAGGACTGTGCACATTCCCGGGAGGGGGGGTGGGAATTACAAAATGCTCCCCCCCTTCCCAGTGGGAGAGCTGGGTGTGTCCCGTGCAAATTGAGCCCAGCTATGAACACAGCCAGGAGGAGCCGAAAAGCCCCATTTGAAGGGGGTGGAGAAGAGGGTGGATCAGCCACAGGGGAAGGAAGAGACGACCTTGAACCCAGAGCCAGGAGGTCAGATGGGCTCCAGCAGACAAAGTCCTAACAGTTCAACGCCTTCCATTCCCAAAAAACCCCCCGCCCCTCAAAGAGAGGGTCCCCCTCCCTGGCCAGCTGGGTCCCAGGTGGGCAGGGTTCCTGGCAGGAGACCAGCTCCAGCCTTCAGTCCAAGGGGGGTGAGGGTCCCTCGGGGGAGACTGGTTCACCTGCCTCCTCCTCCCTCCAGGGGTCAACGTGATGCTGCGGAAGATCGCGGTGGCTGCGGCCTCCAAACCGGCCGTGGAGATCAAGCAGGAGGGCAGCTCCTTCTACATCAAGACCTTCACCACCGTCCGAACCACTGAGGTCCGTTTCGAGGTCGGGGAGGAGTTTGAGGAGCAGACGGTGGACGGGAGGCCTTGCAAGGTGAGGGGCAGGCGGGGGGGGAGGCCTGTGGCTGGGGGGGGGGGGAAAGGCAGGGTCCGTGGACCAGGGGAGTGGTCCTTTCTGCTGCTCCCTGGACCATGAGGGCCTCGTGGCCCTGGAGAAGGGAACGGAGGCTGCCCCCTTCCCCAAGTATGGCCCCTGCCCAGCTGCCCCCCAGCCAGACCAGCTGCAGAAGAAGGTGGGGAGCTGCTGGCCCTGCAAAATGGGGGCAGGAAGGCCACACAGAGGGGGAGAAGTTGCCCCCACCCTCCATCTCCCCCATCTGTTCCATCTCTCCACCCACAAAGAGGCGTCTCTGGACACACACACACCCCATGCCTTCTTGGGCTCTTGGGCAGACAATGGCATCAATGTGTGTGGTTGGGGGGGGGGTCACATGGCTCTTGTGGCCTTTCAAAGCCTCTGCCCCCTGGCTGCCCCCTTCCCTCCCTCTCGGCCAGCCCCCCCTCTCCAGTGATGGATGAGTTGCCCTGCAAAGTAGAAAAAAGCTTCTGCTGGCCTGTGTGTGTGTGTGCGTGTGTGAGACAAAGGAGTGGGATGGAGGGGGGGCTGTGTGCCTCCGTTGGCCTCAGCAGCCCCTTTGCTCAATGGGGGGGGGCGTGTGTTTGCTTTCCCAGAGTTTGGCCAAGTGGGAGAACGAGAACAAGGTCGTGTGTGAGCAGAAGCTGTTGAAAGGCGAAGGGCCCCAAACCGGCTGGTCCCGGGAACTGACCAACGACGGGGAGCTCATTCTGGTGAGGGGACAACCCCCCCCACAAACTTCCTCCTCCTCTTCCTCTCGCTTGGCGCTTGGGCCCTGAAGAGAGACAGAGCCCCCCCCCTCCAACCCCGGGGTGCCCCTTCTCAACACCCCCCCCCCGGTGATCCCAGAGGGTGGGGGCTGCAGAAAGTCCAACCTTGGTGGTTCTCCCTGTCCCAAGGGACAGATTCATTGGGGGGGGGATCCCTTCCCCTCCCTTTTTCACCCCCTTTGCTCCCCCCTCCCTGCAAGAGGACGAGGTCCATTCCTGCTCCACCCCCCCCCCCTTTGCTTCCTCAGACCATGAAGGCCGATGACGTCGTCTGCACCAGGATCTACGTCCGGGAGTGAGGGTCCTCTGGGCAGCGCGAGACACGATGGGGGGGGGGAAGCCTGGGAGCATTACCCCCCCCCGCAGCACAAGGCCAGCCTTCCACACTGCCTGGCTCCTGTTCTCTGTCCATGCTCAGAGGCACTGCCTGCAATAAGACTAAACAGAGCCCTTCGGACTGGTCCTTCAGCCCCCCCCCTTCCCTGACCCCCTCCCCACTCTGCCCCTTCGCAGGAGGCGTAGAGAGGCTGCCTTATTTGGGCGACTGACTGTGAAATCCGGGGTCAGGTTTGGGGGTCAGGAAGCAGCCCCTGCAAGCCAGAGTTTCTTCCCTCTTTTTCCCTTTTGGGGGGGGGGGCTGAGGGGGCTTCCCTGCAGGCGTCTCTGCTGCCCCCTCCTCTTTGTTCCGGACCGGTTTGTGCTGCACCCCCAAAGCAGCAGAGACGTCGGCTTGCAGGGACCCCCCGAAGGGCTGGCGTAGATCTGCCCCCACCCCACATATCCCCCTTTCCCTTGAACCCAAAGTCTGTAAGGCCCCCCCGCCCCCCTCCATTAAAGCTTTTTCCCAGATCTTCTGCCTCCTTCCTTTCTATGACTCTGCCCCCCCCTCGCCCCCTCCCTGCCTCCTCCAGTCGCCTCTGGATCTCACCCCCTGGCCCTTGGGCTCTCCTGGCACTGGGGGGATTTGGGGGTGGGAGGGGCTTGGGACCCCATCTCTTGAGTCTGAGCTGGAGCTGCTTGGGGGAAGAGCGAAGTGGGTCCTCCAGTCCTAGGGGCAGTCTATCTCCGTGGCCAATCCACCCTCTAGGCCAGAGGTCTTCGAACTTGGCCAACTTTAAGACAGCTGGCTGGGCCTTGGACATCCCGGGCAGCTTTCAATCAAGATGGCCACCCCCTCCTCAGCCCAGCCGATGCACGGGGTGGGGGCTTTGTCCTCCTTCACCGCTCTCCCTCTGCCGGCCCTGCAGCTCCTCCCGCCAAGGTGGGCCCAACCGCGGAGAGGCCAGCGCTCCATCCAGCCCCCCTCCGTTGCCATGGCAGAGCCAGGGACCCCGCCTGCATTCTGCAGCCTTATCCCAGGCAACCTCCCTGGTGGTGGTCTCGCGCTCCACTCTCCCTCTCGGGTTCCCAGGAAGGAGAACAAAGCGGGGTGGGGGGCTCCTCCCTCCCTCTGAAAGGGGCACCGCTCGCCCCCTCCCTCCCAGGCACACAGCAGGTCAGAGGTCACACAGACGGGCGGCCCGTCCCCCAGCTCTGCACTGATGGGGGTTTTTTAATCTCTTAAATTAGATTTTTTGTCATTTTTGTTCTGAATCCAGGGGGACTGCGAGTTCCAGGACTCTTTTCCCTTTTCAGTTCTCTAAAGAGTCCACCAGGGGGCATAATTTTCTGCTTAGGAGACGCAATCTGCTGTGGGAGTGATTTCTCCCAATGGCCACCAGAGGGCGGGCTTCACCATCGCTCCAGCAGCCCTTTTAAGCCTTGGGATGAAGTGTTGTCCATCCTTAGGGAAGAGCTCGAACTAGTGGGGGTGGTGGGGTTATTATTATTATTTATTGGATTTTTAGCCCACCCCTCTCTGAGGACTCGGGGCGAACTGGCAGCAGAAATTTGCCCCCCTCACCAAACCAGCTGCGATGGCCAGGCGCCCAACTGGTCCTCTGGTCACTGCTCCTTTAAAGCTGGCAAAAAGCCCTCTGGGCATGCACAAAGGGTACTTCAAAAGAAACCCCAGACCCCCGGGGAGTTCAGCCTCTAACGTGCCCCCCCTTCTCACAGGACCTCCCTCACCAGGTTTCTTGTGCCTGGCGAAGAGGGTGCAGGCAAAGGAGGAAGCCCCCACCCCTTTCATCGGGCCTTCCTTGCCCCCCTTGCAGGCCCCAATATCCCCCAAGATCTAGCCCCACCACCACCATTGCAACCCCCTGCAAGGGCCCCCAACCAGGGAGGCTCCAGGCACGGGAGTTAAGTCCCGATTGGAAACTTCTGTGTTGGAAAAAATGCTTCTTTCCACAGCTGATAAAAATTGGAGAAATCAGAGATCTGGGCGGGTGGAATGTGAGCAAACCCTCCCCCATCTGAGCGAGCCCAACACACACACACACACACACACACACACACACACACACACACACAGAGTCAGCTTCCCTGGAGGGCCTCCTGGTGCCTCTTCAAAGGCAAAGCTGGGAGCTTGTGGGGAGGGGCCAGGCTTGTTGTGACCCCAAAGTGGCCCACTCAGCTCAGAAGCTGCAACAGGCCTCAGCAGCTGCATTCGCACCTGGGCCCCATTGCAGGAGGCTCCAAACAAAGCAATTCCAGCAGGAGGAGGAGGGGGAGGGGAAACACTATCCAGGCTGGAATTCTACCAGTTCAGTCCGAACTGGTAGTGAGAAATCTGATCGGTTTGCAGAACCGGTGGCAAAAAATACTTTTAAAAGGTTCTGACGATGGTGTGTCAATCATCTTCAGAACTTCTTTCGCCCCTGAAGTCTGCAGGGCCAAAAGTGGGGGGTGGGAAGGAGGGAGGGGGGAGAGAGAGAGGAGGGGGAAAGAGGGGAGGGAAGAGCTACAAAGCTGGACATAGACGCAGCTTCAGAGGCGAATCCAGGTCTGGAGGTCATCTAGCCCAGCCTTGCTCCAGCAGGACATTGTTAAAGTGGGTTTCTGTCTTTTGATCCCCTAGTCACATGACTCCATAGCCACGCCCACCCAGTCACATGACCCCACCAAGCCACACCCACGGAACCGGTAGTGGGGAAAAAATGGATTCCACCCCTGGACGGTACCAATAACCAGGCAGAGAGAGCGAGAGAGACGGTCAGGAGAATCTACTTGTTTCCCTTGAAGCAAAATCCAAGTCTGAGTCCCGCAGACCCCCAAGGGCCACGACCCCCATGGACCCCACGGGTGGGACAGAGTCTTTGCCTTCCTCCCGGCCGATGTGCAGACAGAAGAGCGGAAGCAGAAAAAATAACAATAATAACAACAGAGGAAAAGCAAAAAGGGGGGACGGACCCCCAAGGCTCTTCGGCAGACCCCGAACTTTGCTGGCAGCTCTCGCCTCTCCTGGCCCCACATGCCAGACGGGGGCTCGGGGCAGGCAGGACCACCCTGGGGAGCCCCACCAGGACGGGAGGCTCCCCCCACCACTAGGAAAGGCCCGAGTGCAGAGAGAGGAGGGGGCAGCACCCGGGATGAAGGCACTTAAAAGCCCAGGGGAGCCCACCGGCCCCACCCACTAGGGTCTCCGCTGGAGGGGCTCCCAGGACAGTGTGCTGAGGTCCAGCCCCCCGACTGGCTCGTCTGCGAGACCCCCACCCTGGATAGACTTTGACATGGCCTGGAAATCAGCTGGGGGGCGGACGCCTCCCCACAGCCCTCAGAGGCTCCTGCCCCATAGAAGGGGGTCAAGGCAAGGCTGGGCTGACCCCGGATGCAAAGGGGGGGGCTCTGTCTCTTCTCTCTCTTTGGAGTCGGGGGCCCCCCGAGAGGAACCAGTGGGGCAGGCCCAGGGCAGTCGGGCACAAGGGGGAAACGTCCAGCTGGGGCTCTGGAGGTGATTTCTAGGCTGGGGGAGCTGCGACACCCTAAGCCAGGGGGGGGGGGGCAAGTTGGCCCTTCTAGGACTTGTGGACTTCAACTCCCAGAATTCCTGAGCCAATCGTGCTAGTGCAGGAACCCTGGGAGTTGAAGTCCCCATCTCACAGAAGAGCCAACTGCCCTAAGCTAAACGGGGGGGGGGGGGCTTCTCGGAGGCAGAGGTCAGGGGCCCTGTGGCCGCTCTGGCTGGCCGTCCACTTCTTGAGGCCTCCTGGGCTTCCCCTCCTGCCAGGCCGCCTGTGGGGTGTGTGTGGGGAGGCTACGAGGTGTGGCACTGGACGTTGTGTCGCAGGGGGTCCTCGAATTCCCCTTCCTGGAAGATCTCGCTCTGGAAGCGGCGGCTGGAGAAGTCCGGGTGGGGGAAGTAGTCGCGCAGCTCCACCTCCTCCATGTCCTCCGTGGCCATCACCTCCTCGTGGCGGGGGAAGAAGGCCTGGAACTGGTGCAGCTGGTGGGCCGGGAGCCAGCCGGGGTCTGGGAACTTCACCTGGGCAGCGGAGGGGCGGGAGCGTGGGCGGCTGGAGCCGGGGGAGGGGGAGGCAGGGATTGGGGGGGCCCCATAGAGAGGGGTGACAAGGCCCTCCTCTTCCTCCCGCTCCCTCGGATGAGGGTCTGGAGCCATCCAGGGTGAGGGAGGGCCCACCCCCCCGGGTCAAGGCTAGACTGAGCGAAAGGAGCCGGCTGGGCGAGAGGGGAAGGGGGCAGCCGACTGGCCTCCATACCTCGAAGTGGATGACCAGCCTCCCCTTCTGTCCAGGGCTGCGGTAGACGGGCATCCCCTCATTCGGGATGCAACGGATGTCCCCCGGTTTGATCACGCAGCCTGTGGGGCAGAGCGGGTGGGGCTCAAGGAGGGTGGCAGAGGGAAGTGCCCGCCCCCCCAAAGAAAGGGACCCCCCTCTCCTCCCTTCGCCCAGAGAGCCCCCCTCCCCCTCCCCCGCAGCTGCTCACCGGGCCGAGAGGAGACCAGGAGCCTGCGGTTGTCCAGGGTCCGGATGACCTGCTTGCAGCCACACAAGGCGTCCACTAGGGGCACCTCCCGCCGGACGATGAGGTCGCAGCCGCTGCGCTGGAAGACCGGGTGGGGCTTCTGGTCCAGGACGATCACAATGTCTCCGGGCTCGAATCCGGGCGCCTGGTCCCCTTCCTGGTGGAAGGTGATCTTCTGCCGGTCAGCCATGCCTGGGGGGCAGAGGGGGGGGGCGAGAGAGCCGTGGGATAGGAGAAGCCAGCCTGGGGGGGGGACCCTCGACCGTCCATGGGGGGGGGGGGCATTGCTTGGCAACAGGCAGAGTCTGCCTGAGTTCAGGAGTTAAGTCAGCCGGAAGGGATGGAAATTGACCCTTTGAAAAATATCCATAACTCAAGCCCCCCAAATTTGGACTAACTGGACAAAACATAATTACTACATTAAACATTAATCTAGTATTACTGCAAACGATTAAAACTGAAGGGAACTTTACAGCTACCTAACAACCAAAATTAAAGGTCATTTATGATTAAGATGTCATCTATATACACTGCTCAAAAAAATAGAGAACACTTAAACAACACAATACAACTCCAAGTAAATCAAACTTCTGTGAAATCAAACTGTCCATTTAGGAAGCGACACTGATGGACAGTCTGTTTCACCTGCTGTTGGAATAGTTGTGCACATGAAATATTCCATGAGAATATTTCTTCTTCTTATCACTTTTACTCTGTATCACAAACTCTTTAACTGTTAACCAATAGAACAAACCACCAACAATGCTATCGTACAACAACATGTGACTACTACACAACTACCACAACTATTACATCTACCACACCCATGTGAGGTTGCAAGAGGGAAGGAGGGAAAGTGAAGACAGCCAAGCTCAGCCCCTCCCCCTCCCTCCCCTCCCCCGCAGCAGGGCTGACCTTTGTCCAGGTGGACGTTGAGGATCTTCTTCTCCCGGATGACCTTCCGGCCGTTGCAGGCGAGGCACCGGTCAAGGGGCCGCACCCACTCCCCCTGGCCCTGGCACTGCGAGCACATGGCCTGGATGTGGTGCACCATGTTGGGGCCCAGCTGGTGGACGATCACCTCCATGCCCGACCCATGGCACTTGGGGCAGCGCACGTCCAGGCCCTCCCGGCCCCCACGGCCTGCCAAGACACAACCGTGTGTGTGTGTGTGTGTGTGTGTGTGTCGGAGAGCGCAAGGAGGGTCTCACACACCCCAGACCCCCACGAAGCGGCCCAGCCCATCCCCTGCCCCCTCCTACGCTGGGGGTCCGCAGCTCTCCATCCCAGGGGCCCTGCCCAAGGGTGGGTCTCCCCCCACAGCTCTCTGGTTGCCCACCTTCCGGTGGTCCCACAGAAACACCCCCTCCCCCCCCCAAATCCCCCCCTCCCCAAAGACCCAGACCCACTCTGCACCCCAGAACCCGCCCAGCCAGTCCCGGCTGAGCCACCGTCCTGTCTGGCCAATTCCAGCTCCGGAGCATTTTTGTGGCTGGCTGAGTGTGTGAACACACCCAAAGCGAAAGCCCTCGATGTGCCTTTGTTGTGCAAAAGTGGCCCTGGGCTCGGCCGGGTATCGGGTGAAGCTGTGGGGCTCAGCAGCAACAGGTCCAGCCTGCTCCCCGACTCTCCCTGCGTGGCAGATGGAGTCCCCCCCCCCCGACCCCAGCCTCCCCCCCTCCAGGAGCCCCCCACTCACTCACCCCCACAGCTCCTGCAGAGGACGTTCTTCTGCAGGGACAGCTTCCGGGTGGCCCCGTTGTAGAGGTCCTCCAGGGTGACGCTCAGCAGGTGGACGGCCGTTTTGCCTGCGGAGAGAGGGGGGAGCCCCCCAGGACAGAGGCTGTTTGGGGGGAGGAGGACGCAGGGGGGGGGAGGCGGCTGTGCTGACGGAGGAGCCCCTGGGGGGGGCAGGACGGGGCTTGTCCTCCTTGGCAGCAGCCTCGGTTCCCTCTGGGCCGCGCGTGTGTGTGTGCAAGCGGGAAGCCAGCCCTGGCAGCCCCTCCCCCCCTCAGAGAGTCCACAGCCCCACAGAACACCCCCCCCCGCACACAAATGGGGCAGAGGAAAACCAGGCCCCCTCCCTGCAGCTTCTGGGGGGGGGAGAAGGCCGGGGGATCAGTGTCCTCTCCCCTCCCACATCACATCCAAGAGGGAGACACCCCCCCTCCCGCCTACCTCTCCTCTCCACCCGGGGGCCCTGCGTGCGGCCCCCTCCGCCAAAGAACAAGTCAAAGATGTCCATGGGGGGCCCGAAGCCGCCCCGCCCGGTGGCTCCCCCCTCCTTCATGGCCCGTTCTCCGCCTCGGTCGTAGACGGACCTCTTGCTGGTGTCCGAGAGGACCTCGTAGGCCTGCGAGATCTGCTTGAACTGGAGCAGGAGGGAAGGGGGCGCTGAGGACCCACCCCAGAGAGAGCGGGCAGAAGACATCCCCCCCTCCTCCGTCCCCCCCACCTACCCGCTCCCCCTCGCTAGGGTTCTTGTCCGGGTGGTATCGGAGCGCCAGGCGCCGGTATGCCCGCTTGATCTCCTCCATGGTGGCGCAGGGCTTGACGCCCAGCAGGTCGTAGTAGCCCGTTTCCTTCACCATCCTTCCTCCGGAGGGGGTGCTGGGGGGGGAGGGAGAGAAGGCCGTCAGTGTGGGGCAGCCGCCAGCGGATCCAGCCACTGAGACGATCAGCCGGAGACCCAGGAGGCTCCTGGCCCCATCGCCACCACCGATCAGCTGCGCACGTCCGAGGCAGGGGAAACCGTGGGCCAAAAACGTCCCGGAAGCCTTGTCTCCACCACCACCAGCAGCAGCAACAGTGTGTCTGCCGCTCAGCCCCCCCTCCTCCTCCTCTGCCCGGCCTCCACGGCAGCCGGCTTAATCGCCTGGCAAGGGAGCCGGAGCCGGGCGTGGGGCTGCGTCAGCATCTCAAGGCGCTCATTAGCCGGCCTGCCCCACAGGATGAGCATGTGTGAGGCTCTCAGCCCTGCAGGGCGTGGAGGGCAGACGGAGGAGGCGGTGGCGTGCTCACTGGCCCAGCCGGCTCGGCCTGTCCTACTTTCCGCGGCTCCTTCTCGGTGAGCCCACGAGACCCTTCGGCCCAAAGGGGAGTCACGGCGGGGCAGAAGGCTGCAGCCTCCTTCCTTCCTTCCTTCCTTCCCACCTTCCTTCCCCCTTCCTTCCTTCCTTCCCCCCTTCCGCCCCGCTCCCTCTCCAGCCCCATAGCCAGCTTCCTGGGCAGAGCCGGGCAGGGGTCCCCCAAGAGTTCCTGGGAGGGGTTGGGAGCCTCCCTGCACGCAACCAAGAAGACCAAAAGCCCACCTCTCCTCCGACCCTGCCCAGGGGTCCCACAGCTGCCCCTGCCCCCCCCCACCACTTCCTTCCTTCCTCCCTCCCTCCGGAGCCCCCGCGCGGCAATCCACCTTCTCCTGCTGCGTCCACCTGGCCCCGAGGAGGCCCACGGGAGCCCAGTTCCCTGGAAACCCACCAGGCTGCTGAGCCAGCCCTTCCGCACCCAGAAATCTCCCCGGTGAGTCCGGGGCGGGGAGAGGAGAGGAGGAGACGCGAGCCCCGTCGCCACCCACGGAGCGGCCCTGCCCAGTCAGCCCTTCCAGGAGCCACCACAAAGGAACCGCCGGGAGACCTCCTTGGCAGGCGGGCACGGGAGCGGGAGTGAGGCTGGGCAGTGCTGCCCCGTGAGCCAAGCCCTGGCGCCCTTACTCACCCATCCGCTGCAGGGGGCCTGGGGCCATGGACATTCCTCCCAAGCGGCTGCCAGGCCCTCGGGCCCCACTCAGCCCAGGCACCGGGCAGGGAGTCACCGGTCACCTGCAGCGCCTTCCCCTGCCTGCCAAGGGACGTCACCGGAGGGGGGGAAGAATGACACCCCCCCCAGGGGAGAGGAGCAGCGCCTACTCATTGAGGGCCGGCCTCTTCCTGCAAATCATCATGGGTCACAGGCTGAGTAAGAGGGGGCAGGCAAGGGTTGTGGTGGGTGGCCGCTGGTTTAGCCCAGGGGGAGGCCAGGCTGGGTCTTCTATGACATGTGGACTCCAACTCCCAGAATTCCTGAGCTAGTGTGATTGGACTCAGGGATTCTGGGAGTCGGAGTCCACAAGTCATATAACTTGGCCTGCTCCTAGACTAGAAGACCTCCAAGGTCCCTTCCAGCCCTGGGAGTCTATGATCTTGGGCAGGGGGTTGGACTACAACAGGCATAGGCAAAGTTGGCTTCTTGCATGACATGTGGACTCCAACTCCCAGAATTCCTGGGCTGGTGTGATGGGACTCAGGGATTCTGGGAGTTGAAGTCTACGTGTCCCAGAAGAGCCCACTTTGCCCTGGACTTAGCCCCTGCTTAGAGTCCAAAGAGCCTCACGCGTACGACCCCTGCAGCATCCCCCACGGTCACAACTCACACGCTTGGCAACTGACAAGCGTTTAGGAGGGTTGCAGTGTCCTGGCGTCATGCGATTGTCACTTAACAACAACAACAACCCAGTTGGAAGGGACCTTGGAGGTCTTCTAGTCCAACCCCCAGCTCAGGCAGAAGACCCTGCACTACGTTAGACAGGTGGTTGTCCAACCTCTGCTTAAAAGCTCCCAGTGTTGGAGCATTCACAATTTCTGGTGGCAAGTAGTTCCACTGATTAATTGTTCTAATTGTCAGGAAATTTCTCCTTAGTTCTTAGTTGCTTCTCTCCTTGTTTAGTTTCCACCCGTTGCTTCTTCTTCTACCCTCAGGGGCTTTGGAAAATAGCTGGACTCCCTCTTCTTTGGGGCAATAACCCCTGAGATATTGGAAGGCTGCTATCATGTCCCCCCTGGTCCTTCTCTGACCTCTGGATCCACAAAGTCAGTGGGGGGATTGTGACTAGCAGGTGATTCACCCGAGAAAGATGCCCAGGGCCATTCTGGCTCCAGAGGGGGGGTTCTGTAAGCAGAGGGTCACCTGGCGTGTCCCCCCCCTCGGGAGGCTCCCCCAGGTGTGTGTGTGGGGGGGGGGGTCGGGCGCTGGGCAGGCGAGGCTGGGGAGCCCGACTGACTCTCCCAGCTGCCCTTTGATCTCCGGGTGGCCCCCACTCCGGCAGAGGGCGAGGCGGCCCGGACGGGGCCCCACCTCGACGCTCCCAGGAGCTGCCGGGCGGCGTCGGCCAAGCGTTCGAGTCCCACATCAAAGCCCCGCGTCCCAGGCTTCTCCCGCCGCAAAGACCGGGCGCAGGGAATCCCACGACGGGGAGGAGGCCGGAGCTCTCGCCCAACCCGTCTGGGCTTCCCTCGGGGGCTGCGCTGCGCTGGCCCCGACGGCCGGAGCTCCTGGGCGGCCCCGAGCGGGGGGAAGATCCTGGCAGGGCGGCTCCCTCGGGTTCCTGCCCGCCGCCCGCGACCCTCGACGGACCCCCGCCCACCAAGCGGGAAGCGCTCCGCCCCCCGGCTGCCCCCTCCCCTTGGGGACTCCCCCCCCCCCCCCAGCCGGGACGGGACGGACCCGACGGTACTCACCCTCCCCCGTTCGGGACTCTCGGGAATGACAGCCCCGCCCCCCCACGCCCATTGGCTAGCCTACCTCTTCCCGGTGAGTCCCCGCCCCTTTCCCCACCCACCCCTCCCGGGGAGGCCCCGCCCTCCGCCCTCGCCATTGGGCCCTTCGGCCGGGACGACGTTTCCCCCTCCGCGACGACGTCCATTCTACTCGCCTTTGATTGGGCGCGTGGAAAGGGATCCGGCTGCCCTGATTGGTTGAGGCGCAGTGAGGGCGGAAGTAGCTCAGGCGTCTGTGCGCCAGACTTTGCCAGCTTCCGAGGTTTCCATTTAAGGCGCCGGGGAAGGAAGGGAGGAGTCGCCTGCTTGCTTTTTCTTTTCAAAATAATCTTTATTATTTATTTAAAAACTTGCATGCCGGAGAGGGGCGGCATACAAGTCTAATAAAAAAGTATTAGTAGTAAGTAGTAGTAGTATTTACATTAAGAAAAACGTACAAATATCACAAAACAAAACACAACCTATAGAGACATATAGATATCCTGGTAAGGGGCGCCTTAGAGTGCCTTCCGTCCCCTGTCCTATAGTCTCTCCTATATCTTCTCTCCTATATCCTCTATAACATTCATTGTATATTATTGTGTGCTGGACAAAATAAATAAAAATAAATGAATAAAACCATCATTCATAGTTTCAATTATATTTATTAATTGGGTTTCTATATATCAAGTCTTAAACACAATTGGCACCTTTGCCCACTGCCCCGTTGCCTACTTTGCTTATATTTATTAAAATTAATTAATACCACACTAGGAGCAAATAAAAACGAAGGGAAACTTACTCCAGCTACACATTTAAATCAGAGGTCGCATGCTACTGAATTGTCAGCTAAATGGCTGGTGCTCTGTCCTTCTCCCCTTTTCCTTTTCATAACTTCTTTCTTCCTTTATTACGACTTCTCACTACATTTTTAAATTTTTCTTTCCTCTCCTTTTCTTCTGTCTCTGTTTCAATATGATACATATGATCGTGATATTAAGAATTATGTGTACCTTTGTTATGTCTTGTTTTTGTTGTGTTTTTTTAAAAGTATATACTTAATAAAGATTATTTTAAAAAAATAAATATTTACAACCCTGCACACCTAATGATAAAAATATGATTGATTGCATTTAGCATTTATAAACTTGCCTGGCCTGAATCTCCTAGAGATTCCCAGGAGAAAGAGGAGAGACGTGAGACCCAGCAATTCAGAAGAGCTGAAGGCCGTTATTGGAGCCTCCTGGTCTTCCATATCACCGCAGCAGTGCCACAGGCTGGTAGCGTCCATGCCACAACGCATTGAGGCAGGAATTGCTGCAGAGGGGGCGCAAACCAAGTGCCGGGCACATGTGCATGCTTATACTTTTCAGAGGTCCTGTGCTGTTCTATGTACAATCCTTGTTTTATTTATTTATTTATTTATTTATTGATTGATTGATTGATTGATTGGATTTGTATGCTGCCCCTCTCCAGAGACTCGGGGTGGCTAACAGCGACAATAAAACAGTGTACAATAGTAATTTGGTATTGATGATTAAAAATCAATTAATATAAAAACCAAACATACATACATACATACATACATACATACATACATACATACCATGCATAGAATTGTAAAGGCCTAGGGGGAAAGAGGATCTCAATTCCCCCATGCCTGGTGGCAGAGGTGGGTTTTAAGTTGTTTACGAAAGGCATGTAATTGATCGCATGTAATATTCATATTTTCTGAGTTGGGGGATTTGGGGTTTTCGTGAGCTGTACTCAGTGAAGGGCTACCAAAGGTTTTACTACCACACTGTGGCCCTGGCTTATGCATTTTCTTTCAACATCTTTCAGTGCAAATTGGGTGCTCTGGGGTGGAGCTCCATTTCCACTACCCCACTGCCTTCCTCCCCATCCAGGCAGTAGCCCACCCATGTCTGCGCTCCATAACCATCACAATTATGACTAATCACGGCTTGATATATCTCCTTTATGAGCATTTGATTTGCTCATTCCTACCTTTTGGGGTTTGGGGGTCTGGTCGGTCTGCCACTCAGAGCTTTGGCGTTCTGTTTCCTGGTTGTATTCAAAAACCCAGGTTTCACCACCAGTGATGACGTTGTCCAAATAATCAGGTTCAATTTCTATACGTTGCCACCAAAGTTCACTTGAAATTTCCGCTGGAGACAAGGTTGGTGTGCAGAGGTTTGCAATAACTGGCGTCCTGCCGCTTCCACAGCTTGGAGGGCACTGAGACCAGTTTCGCAGCAAAGCTTAGCGTCCCCCTCCCCACTCCAAGTGCTTCGGTCCCATTTCGATCAATGGGAGGTGCGTGGGAAATTCAATTGCATTACTTTTGGAACGCACCCTGTACAAAACCAAATAACTTTTTTTGTTCTGGATTTTCATGGGCAGACCACTAGGGGGCGCCTACGCTCCTCACTTGGCTCCCTGCTTGCTCCTAATCAGCCCTGGACAGCTGGCTGAGCTCTGGGACAGGGGCTCAAGATACCCAGTGGAGGTGGCCGATAAGGGTCTGGGGCCCCTGCCGCTGCTCGGGGCAGGCCCTCTGGGACGGACGGATGGGGGCAAGAGGCAGAGGGCCATTGCCTGCCCTCTGGAAGGAAAGGGATTCTGGCCACTTCCAGCCCTTTAGAACATAACCTAATAAGAGTCCTGCTGAATCAGGCCAAAGCCCCTCGAGTCCGGCCTTCTGTGTCCCCCAGTGGCCCCCCAATTGTCCATGGGGATCTTGAGCAGAAAGAGAAGGCAAGACCCTCCCTTTCCCTGGACCCCCAACAAATAGGAACCAAGGGAACCCTGCCTGCCTCCACCAGCATAGAGGTGGCACATGGACATCCCTTTCAATACACTCGGCATCCCTGAATCTGTCTCATCCTGCCTTGAAGTTATCTAGGCTGACAGCTGTCACAACCTCTTCTGGAAGGGAATCCCATCAACTAAGGACCCTCTGGGGGAAGAAATATTTCCCTTTGTCCTCACTTTCTCACCTGGGGCTTTAGGGAGGGGCCCCTCGTCCTAGTATTGTGGGAGAGAGAAAATGATTTTTCCCCATCCACCTTTTCAATCCCAGGCAGGATTTGTTTTTTTAAATAATGATAGGGTTTTATATGTTTTTAATATTAGATTTGTTCCACGGCTATATTGCTTTTATTCCTGTTGTGAGCCGCCCCAAGTCTTCGGAGAGGGGCGGCATACAAATATAATAAATAATAATAATAATAATTAATAATAATACCCTTTGATCAAGTCCCCCCTTCAACGCCGTCTTTCAAGGCTGAAGAAGCCAAGGTGTTGTAACCTGGTTTCATAAGGGAGGGGCTCCATTTCCTTTGGGGGGCGGACCCAAAAACTTACTAAGTTTTCCAGCCTGCAAAGCCCCCCCCTGCCCTCCTCCTCCCCGTGTCGGCCTGTGATTGTGAAGAGGGTCCCGGAGAACAGTCGCTGGGGCTGAAGACCCTCTGAAAGAAGGACCCTCCAAAAGACAGAGTCGCTTTGAGCAGCCTGAAGAATCGGCTGAAGACAGAGGCCTCTTCCCACCTCCCGTCTCTGTGTGTCACTCGGGGGCTGCGTAACTTCCAGAGGGGGGGACGACAGGAAGGGGGCTCCCCGCCAATCGCTCAGGCGACCTTTTCTCCTCGGAATAATGGCATTTCCAGGCCTTTTCTGAGCGGGAGGCATTACTCAGCGGCCGTGGCTGCCTGGGGCTGATGTCATCCGATTCTCTGCAGAGGCTGCCCGGGAGGGGAGGGGAGGGGAGGGGAAGCGGGCCACCAAAGAAAGGCTCCACAGACCCAGCCCTCCCCATCTTCCTCCCCCTTCCCCCCTCTTCATCTTTGGCTGCAAGCTGGGACAAAGGGAAGGAGAAAGCAGCATTCAGAAAACTCACCAGAATCTCAATACGGCAGCAGTGAGTTCCAAGGGGGAACATCTGCTTAACCCCAAATTACGAAGCCTTGGGGAGGCCACACTTGGAGTATTTGCATCCAGTTCTGGTCTCCACGAGGCAAAAAGGAGGTTGGGACTCTAGAAAAAGGGCAGAGAAGAGCCACAAAGAGGGTTTAGGGGACAGGAGGGTAAAACATAAAGAACAGTTGCAGGAACTGGGCCTGGCTGGTTAAGAAGGACGACAGGAGACAGGACAGCAGCCTTCCAACTTCTCAGGGATGGCCCCAAAGAAGACGGAGTCAAGCTATTCTGCAAAGCACCTGAGGGCAGAACAAGAAGCAACAAGTGGGAACAAAACAAGGAGAGAAGCAACTTAGAACAAAGTAGAAATTTCCTGATAGTCAGAACAATTGATCCGTGGAACTACCTGCCTCCAGAAGTTGTGAATGCTCCAAGACTGGAAGATGTTGGATAACCACCTGTCTGAAGTAGTGTAGGACTTCCTGCCTAAGCGTAGGGGGTTGGACTAGAAGGCCCCCAAGGTCTCTTTCAAATGTGTTGTTGTTGTTGTTACTATCATTCATCATCATCATCATCATTATTATTATTATTATTATTATTATTATTATTATTATTATTTTTAATGGAACCCAGTTCTCTCTCTGGGTGGGGTTGGCTGAGCAGTTGCAGCCAAAGCAGGACCCCTGGGATACATCCCCCCCCCAAGAGAACCTGGAGGAAAAACCTCCTGCCCTTCCAGGGACTGAGCCCATAGATGGAGGAGGCAGCCAGGCAGCCCAGCCACTGCCCACCCAACACCGCTTGCCTTGCCTTCCGTGCCTGCAGGGGTTCTCCTGGGCACCTGCAGAGGGTTTCCCCCCTATCTGTCCGGGGAAGGGGCTCCTGAGGAGGACCAGAGAGGCACCAGGAACCAAGCAGGCCCTTGCTCCAAGCAAGGAAGCCATCCCTCCAACCACACTCTCTCTCTCTCACACACACACACCCTCCACAGCTGAAACCAGAGCCTGGCAGACAGTTGGCACCAGCTGGTGTGAAAATAAACTGTGCTTCCCCTGCGAGAGCTGGACCTGCCTTGGATTCCTCTCGGCCGCAGCCATCAGTGGGGAATGCTTTGCAAGGAGATGACCCCGGGGCAGGGAGGGGGGGCAGAGACTGGGGGGGGGAGGAATGGGACTGGAGAAGGACCAGGGATGGAGGTCCTTAGGCTTTCTGGAGGAGGGGGCCTGCTTGCACCCCCCGCCTCCCCGGCTTAAGAAACCTGAATGGATCTCCTTCTATGGCCTGCCTAAAGGGCTGGAGGGCAAGGGGTCTTCTGGCCCTGAGACCACCAGCTGCCGGTCTTCTCCTCTCATCCCTGTTGAGAATCAAACCTCCCCCCACGCCCTGCAGCACCAGGAACCCTCATCTGGGAAGGAAACCCCCCCCCCCAAGGGCACCAAGAGGGTCTTAGCAGGCCCCATTCCCAGCCAGAGAAACCAGGGAGCTCCCATCACCACAACGAAGCCCCCTGGATCCCATTATTTTTACTACCGTTCTGTGGGCGTGGCATGGTGGGCGTGGCAGGGGGAGGATCCTGCAACTCCCCCCCATTTCCCCTCCCCTCTCTGAAGGGCCAGCCAGAGGGGCCATTGGCCAGTCCTCTGGACGGCTCAACCTTTCCGCTTCTGGTCCTCCAGAACCTGCTGGATTCCATCCCCACCCAGGCCTCAACAGGTGGCCGGAGCCCCTGGCCGGCTTCCTCGGTGTCTCCTGTGCCCAGTGGCAGGGGGCCAGGTTTGGACTCGGGTGTCGCTCGTGCCCAGCTGGCAAACACACCTGCTGCCTCTTTGGCCCCTGATGCTCTGGGACCAGGGAGGAAACTTTGGGTTGGCCCCGCTCCAGCCCCCCCCCACACACGTGGGTCTGTTGCCCCCCACCCCCACTGCCTTCCTTCCACAGGGAAGCCTGAAACCAAAGTGGCTGGAGGCGATTCTTGACCCCCCCCCCCACACACTTGTGCCCCCTTCTTCTCTCGGGCTGGACTTTAATTACAGGCAAAGCATCGGACTTTCTGCTTTGGGAGGGGCTGGCGCCAACTCGGCTCCTGTCCAGCTTCGCCTGACACCTCCGGAGGGGGGGGGGGCTCGGCCTCCCAGGGGCAAACCCGGCAATTTTGGGGGTCCCATAATGGGCAGCCCCTCCCCTTCCTCAGCCAGTTTGCAAAGAATCCCCTGTTGTCAGGGCGAGGCCAGGAAGAATTCCTTCACCCCCCCACCTGTGCAGAATGCCCCCCCTGGAAGAGAGCCCAATGCTGACTGTCCAGCCTTCTCTTCCTAGGTGGGGGGGGGGGTCCCAGGCCGGTTCTGGAGGGGCAGCAGCATCTGCTCCCTGCCCCCCCGCCCCAGTTTCCATGAAACCCAAGTGCCGGCAGCTCAGTTCCCCCCTTGCCGTGACCCTTTCTTCTGGAGTGGGGGGGCTGCATTCTGGAGAGTCTGCCCCCCTCCTGCACAGCTGGTGAGGCTTTCATCCCTGGCGGGGAGGCTCTGCCAAAGGTGGGGGGGTCTCCTGTGATCTGCGTGCTTGTGCTGGGGAGGGGGCCCAGGCAGGCGGCAGCTGCAGGACCCCCCCCAGGCAGGCAAATGCTTCTCTGCTGAGGGAGGGTCTCAGAATAGACCTGGACTTCCCCCCTCCCCTTAGGGAGCCCAGTTGCCGTGTGTGTGTAGGGTCTCTTGCCTGGACACTGCGATGCAAAGGGTCAGAGTTCCCAGCAGCCCCAGGCCCCAAAGGCAGGCAGAGCCCAGGGGAGGGGGGAGAACCTGGTACAAAGGAGCACAACCCCCCCCCTACAGAGAGAGCTGGGGAAATCTCCCCTCTAAATCCGGGGGTCCCTCTTGCAGTGGGGGAGGGCAGCTAGGGGACCGAGCGATCGCCCCACCCTCCTGCTTTCAGGCAGCCCCCACTTCATCCAGGGGGTGTCCAGCCTTCCCCTCCCCCCACCCCCCACCAGCAAGCTCTTCCCGGCCTCAGCACACATATCAGGATGCCCCCCCTGCCCCCCCCCCCCGCTTGCCCTCTGTCCTCCTTCCCAGCTGGACCTCTGAGTCAGGCTTTGTCAGTCCCCGGTCCCCCCCCCTCTTCCCATTGACTACAACGGAGGAATGTGTGTGTGGGGGGGGGACATAACAATGGCCCGGGAGGGGAGGGAGGGAAAACCCCCCACTGGCAGGTCCTTCCCAGGCTCAGTTCGTCCCCCTTCCTCCCCCCCCCCAAATGATGGGTCTCTGCTTGGCCTATTTGGCTGCATTGCAACCAGGCAGCAGGTGGGTTGGGGGGGGGGGAGTGTGGCTCCATTGTTCCTCTGACTTGGGGGGTGGTGGCAAAAGGGGGTTTTTCAGACAGGGAGGGAGCAGCCTGGCACAGAAGCCCTTCCTCTTCCTCCTTCAGCTGCGGGGGGGGCGGGGCTACTCTCCCCCCCTCCTGCGGAAGTTGGGCGGAGTGAGGTCATCGCTTGGCGGCTCTCCTGCCCTCCCCCTCCCACACCCTCCCTCCCCAGCCCCCCCTCGGAAGAGGCCACGGAGGAGAGCTCCCCATTGAGTGTGGGCTGTGGCCCATTGGGGCTGCAGACAAAGGGGATGCACCAAGCCCCCCCCCAGACTGATCAGGGGGGTGGGGTGGAGGGGGGCGCCCACCGAGAGAGGGAGGGGGAGCAGCCCATCGTTTCCGTGTCCAGCTCAGAGGGAGGAGGCTCCGGGCTGCTGATGGAGGCCACAAGGCCCTGAGATCCCTGAGGATCCGTGCCCCCCCAAAAGCACCCAGCCAGAGGGGAGGGGGCTCCTGCCAGAGCTGTGGGGCCAGCGTGGACCCTTCGGAGCGGAGATTTCAGCACCGCTCTCTATCTGCATCGCTCTTTCTTTATCCTCAAAACCTGGAAATGTTCTCATGCCACCAGGACCCCAGTCATTAGACCCCCAGCCCCTGCGCCGCCCCCCCCCCCCCCCCGGGAATGATTGTATGAGTGTTTCTGTAGGCCTGTTGGGTTACTCTGTCATGGCTGCTAGGGCTTTTCATTCATGGTTTTATAAGTCATGTTTTATATTTCACTTCTTTTTATTGCCTTGTCTTTTATACTGTTTATAAGCCACCCTCGGGATTGTGTGGCATAGAAGTCGAAGAACGAAAGAACGAAAGAAAGAAATAAAGAAAGAAAGAAAGAAAGAAAGAGAGAGATTGAGAGAGAGAAACAAAGAAGGAAGGAAGGAAGGAGGGAGGGAGGGAGGGAGAAAGAGGCACTGGGCCAGGGTCTCTCTCGCCAGCCAGTGGGCCACGCCAAGGCCTCTGAGTCTGATCTGGTTCCTGCTTTGATCCCCCCCCCCCCCCCCCGTGTGACTTCAGCCGTGCCATTTGCCCTTAAAAGGACCGGCTGGGCCAGCGGACGGGGTTGACCGGCCTTTGGAAGGGGCTCCTGGGCTGGTGAACCTGAGCTTTGCCAAGACGGCTGCTGCCCTCCGAGCCCTTCAGCCTGTGGAAGGAGCTGGGATCCATCGGGGGGCTTGGGGGGCAGAGAGCCCAGCGCCTCCTCCGTACCCTTCCTCACCTGGCAGGGAATGCAACCCCCCCCCTGGCCCAGAGAGAGAGAGAGAGAGAGAGGAGACACCTGCCCCCTTGGCTCATCTCTCCGCTGCCCCCTCCCCAGGGCTGCCAAAGGCTCCGGCCGCTGCCTGCTTCACCCTCGAGGGACCCTCTTATCAGCCTCAAGTCCTCTGGCATCCTCCCCAAGAGCCACCTGGCCAAGGCCCAGCTCTGCTTTCCCCAGAGTTGCCCCCCCGATGCCTTTTTCCACCTCCGAGGACCTGGGGAGGAACTACAAGAAGCCCCCAGAGGCCTCGTTTTGCCCCCCCCCCGGCTGCTGGAGGCAGCTTTGTCTACAGAGAGGGGCAGCATACAAATCCAATAAATTATTATTATTATTATTATTATTATTATTATTATTATAAATTATTATTAACTACATTTTCTCCCCTGCAGCCCGCTGTCGGTTCCCAAGGGAGGCCGTTGCTAAATACACCACTCAAAAAAAATAAAGGGGACCATAGAAACCTAGAAGATTGAGGGCAGCAAAAGCCCCTGGTCCATCTCGTCTGCCCGTCTACTATTCCCTGTATTTTATCTTAAGATGGATCTGTGTTTATCCCAGGCAGGTTTACATTCAGTTCCTGTGGATAACTGAATTTAAATTTACTGTGGATTACTCTTAAACAACACAATATAACTCCAAGGAACTTATTATTATTATTATTATTATTATTATTATTATTATTATTAATTAGATTTGTACAACAAATCTAATATTTAAAAGTAACTAAAACCCCCTTATTTAAAAAGCAAGACCTACACACAAACACACCCTGCATAAACTATATAGGCCTGGAGGAGAGGTCTCAATTCCTCCATGCTTGTGAAATCCAACCGTCCACTTAGGAAGCAACACTGATGGACAATCAATTTCACCTGCTGTTGTGCACACTCAACTTTGTACAGAACAAAGGATTCAATGGGGATATTTCATTCGGTCAGATAGAGGAAGGGTCATTTGAGGGTTTTCCCTTTGTTTTTGTGAGCAGTGCCCAGTCTCTTTCCAAGAATATTGTTGCTGTTTCCACCTCTTATTTCTCTGTCCAAGTTGGGCCTTTGGACACGTTGAACCTGTTTGTCCCACTGGGCCAAATACGAAGGAAGCCCCCACCCCACCCCTTGCCCTCCCCTCCTGGGTCCCCTCCTGTGTTAAAAAGGCACAAGTGACCGGGGGTGGGGGGTGGGGGGCAGAAACAGGTGACGGACTGTCCATTTTTGCGCCCTGTAGGGGGAGGGGAGGCAGCCGCCTTTAACTTCCTCCCAGCTCCTCCAAATATTTGGAGCCGGTGATTCGGCTGCATCGGTAGTCAAGGGCATATTTTAAGGTCTTCGGTCACTTCCACCATCTGGTCGTGGCTATAAAAAGTGCCCTTTTCTCGGCTTGGTCCCCACCGGTCAGCAGAGAGGGCAGGGCAGGGGTCCTACCCTGTCCACAGTTGCTCACAGCTGCACCTGTTGGCTGCAGCCAGGAAGAATCCGCAAGAATCTGGGTGGGGAAGGAAGAAACACCCCCCCCCCTGTTTCTTCCACGTCCCCCCCTCCCCCCCAGCTGCAAAACATTCTGCCCAGGGAGGGAGGGAGGAAAACGGTGCGAGAGAGGACGGAGGGCTGTAGTGGTTCTTTAGGCAGGGAATTGTCTTTTCCGTCTGCGTATTAAAAATTATTTCCCCCTTTCCTGGTTATGCCCCCACTTTTCTTTTTTCTGCATGGCCGGTGGTGGCAGTGACCTCCCCCCCCCCAGGAGGAAGAGGGGACGAAGGAGAGAGGAAGGAAAAACAGAGAGTTTTTTTCCAGGAGACAAAAATCAATCGCTTTATTAGTGTTTCTTTTCTCATCTCAGCTTTATCGTAGAAGGCACTGAAGTGCAGGGGGGGGGGGTTAACACTGGACCCTATTTCTGGAACATCCCTCTCGGCCGTTGCCCCCCCCCCCCTTCCCTGGTCCTTCTCTCTCCTCTGGAGACCAGGTGGAAGGAGGCTGGTGATTCTGGGTTCTTTCCAAGGGACCCAAACGCTGGTGGTTAGATATAGTCCCGGTCAAAAGCAGAGGCCCCTTTGCCAACATGGGGGTCCTGACACATCCCCCCCCATGAGAAAAAAAAGAGAGGGGGGGGGCACACAAGTGGATAACAGCAAAAGCCATTTCCTGGGAATCCAAGAGGGCAAAGACATCAAATCCCACTTATACTGAAAACTCCAGAGTTTGCTCCACGTATTCCTAAAGTAAGGCACACTGGGGGGGTTAGAGGAGCCCCTGTCAGGGGAAAAAAAGACCCCCCTCCCTTAGATCTCAGCCTCAGCAATAGCTGGACTTCAGCTCCCAGAGCTCCCCAGCTAGCAGGCTCTGTTGGGGGATTCTGGGTGAAGCCCTTCTGGCCCAGATAATGAGGGAGAGGAGGGGGCTTTGTAAAAGCTTTGCCAGGGGGGGGGGAGGAAATTCAGGGGGCCTCGCTTAGGAAAACAAGGCATGAGGCTGGATCTCATTGAGGGAGTTTGTTTTGCTGCCGGACTGAGCGACAGGCGGATCATGGGACCTTTCATTTTCTCTTAACAAAACAAAACAGTTTTGCCAAATTGCTGGTTCCACTTAAGGCAAAGACAACGGCCACCAGACTCTGCTGCTCTTCAGGGACTTTTCCCCCTTTTAAGAAAAGTATATATATATATATATATATTTTAAAAGCCTACCACGGAGAACGTTAAAGGGCTGGAAACATTGCCTACCCAAGGTTTTGATTGTCAATGGGGCTATCTCAAATTTGGAGGGAGGGAAGGAAGGAAGGAAGGAAAGAAAAAAGAGGGAAGGAAGGAAGGAAAGAGGGAGGGAAGGAAGGAAGGAAGAAAAAAGAAAAATTGAGGGGTGGGGCTGAGACAGAAGGGGGTGCGTTGAGCAGGAATTACACTGTTTGTCACTGGCTGGAATTAATGGCCAGATTAATGGACGCGTGTCAGTCATCTTCCGAGGGCTGGAACTCCAAGGACTGTCGCCGGATCTCGTCCCCGAAGAGGAAGGGCTCCAGCTGGGCCTCCTTGGCCCCTTTCCCCCAGGGCTTCGGCTGCAGACCCTCCAGGATGTCCTCCTCCAGCCGCCCCGGGACCTTCGCTTCGAGGGAGACCTTCTGCAGAACTTCGGGGCTGCTGTGCCCACTCCCGAGCCCCCCCTTCTCCGGCCGAGATGGGGGGTGGGCTCTGGCTGAGGGTCTCGGCCGTGGGCAAGGGCTCCTCTCTCCAGAACTGTGGGGCGACGGTCACCTCCTGGCCCTTGAACTCTCTCTCGCCCTGCCCGAAGCCGTTGAGAAGTTCGCTTGGGAGGTCCTCCTCTGGGAGCCCGTTGGCCTGGCTCTCCCCCAATGTGGGGGCTTCCCTTGGGGTGGTGGCAGAGCCTTCTGGAGCGCCTGGGGGAGCCTGCGGGGGTCCCTGGTCCAGACACGTGGGGGGAGGGCAGGGAGCCCCCTCTTCTGGGCAGACTGGGCCTCCCAGCTCCTCCTCAGCCCCCTCCCTCAACTCCTGGGTGGACTCCAGAGCTCGTCCCACAATTTCCAGGAGGTCGGGGTCCCCCTGGCTTCCTAGAGGAAGAGCCCCCACCTCCTCCGGGGGATCCCCCACCCTCCCAGGTTTCCCCTGGGTCGGATCTTCTGGGTCCGAGACGTGGAAACATTCGTCCTCCTCAAAGGGGCCCAGCAGGTCCGATTCTGCAGCCGCCTTCGGACCGTCCCCTTCCAGGACTATTTCTCCCAGGTCAGTGACGCTGGTCAGGGGCGAAACCTTTACAGGGGCCACGTCGTCTATAAGCTCCCAGTCGCTCGATTCCAAGGGCCCCTCTTCTTCCTCCTCCTCCTCCTCTTCCTCCTCCTGCTGGGTGTAGCTGGGGTCAAGGCCCTCTGCTGGGGGTCCGAAGCCCTCGCCCGGCTCCAGAGGAGGTTCTGTGCCCACCTCGTCCTTGGGGGACACTGGCCCTTTGACCGCCTCTCCCTCCTGCCAGGGGTCTTCCTCTGCCTCCGTCCCAGGGGCCCTGTCCAGTCCCTCCTGCTCCTCCCCCCCAGGGCCCTGGTCCTCACTGCCGGCCATGCACAGCGGTCTTAGGACGGCTTCTTCTGCCAGACCCTCCGTGGCCAGTGGCTCTCCTTCCTGTGGACCGTGGCCGCTTTCTCCCCTCGGGAGGCCTCCCTCCACTCCTTCTGCCTTGCTTGCAGGGTCTTCTTCTGAAGTGGGGGCCTCCTGGGTCAACAGAGGCCCCTCTTCCCTCCCCAAGGAAGGGGGGCAGGGAGTCTCAGGCAGGGCCAGACCATTGTCTGAAGCCAGGGGGACCGGGCACTGTCTCTCCTAGCTGGAGTTTCTCTTCCTCTTCCTCCTCCTCGGCCCCACCCTTCCCACTCGGGATGTCTTGCCCTTCGGGGGTCTCCTCGGACCCTGAATCCTCCCTGTGGGAAACGGGGTCCTCTGCAGGTGCCTCTTGGGGGGATGCCGCCTCTTGGATATCTCCTGGCCGGGGGGTCTCTTCCCAGGAGGGGGCTTCGGTCTCGGCCGGCTGCTCCCCTGCCTGGTGACTGTCCGGCCCCAACCCTTGGTCTTCCTCGCCCTCTTTCTGCAGCAGGTCCTCGGCCACAACAGCCCCACGTACCTCTTCCATCTGCAGGACATCCATGACCCCTTCGCTCTCGGGCCCTGTTGCCCCATCACTTCCCTCCAAGTGGCCACTCTCGGCTTCCCATGGGGTCTCTGGGAGCCTTCCTCCTCCTCCTCCCGCTTCCTCCAGGGCCTCCTCTTCTTCAGCCTCTTCTCCAAGCGTCTCCTGCAGCTGGAGGCTCTCCAGGTCCTCTGTGGGCAAACTCGCACCCAGGTCGAAGATCCTTTCGGGGGCCTCCACGTCTAAGTCGCCGTCGACCTCCATTGCTCCTTCCCCCACCGTGTCTTCTGCGTGAAGAGGTCCAGCCACGGCTTCTCCCTTCTCTGCCTCCTCTTCCTCCTCTTCTGTGACTTCCCTGCGCTCCCCTTCCGGGATGCCCCCTTCCTCTAGGGCAGAGGCTGAGCTTCCGAGCAGGGTCTCTTCCACGCAGGAGGCCTCAGCCCCTGGACCCTCCCCCTCCTCCTCTGGCAGAGCGGCCTCGGCCCCCTGGCGTGGCTCTTCTGGGCCCTCTGAGGTCAGCTGCTCCACCCCCAGCAAGAGGGACTTCTGGGGCTCCCCTGCGGACGATGCCCCGTGGGGGGTGGGGGGTGACCAGTCCTCCACCTCCCCCTCCTCGGCTGGGCTCCCTTCCCCCTCCAGGGGCTCCTTCTCAGGCGGCTCTGCCTGCAGACCCCCCTGTCCGTCTTCCCTGGGCGGGCTCAGGGTCTCTTTCCCCTCCTCAGAGAGAAGGTTTCCCTGGCTGACCATCTCGACCTCTTCGGCCCCTTTGAAGACCTCCTCCGGGTTCGTTCCTGGGGGTCCCTCGAGGACATCAGTTGGGGGGCTGCCCAGCTCCCAGCCTTCCTGACTGCCATTCACCTCTGTCCCCTGGGGGGCTTCTCCCTCCGCCTTGCCCAGCCTGGGTTCCCCCAATAATGCAGGCAGCTCCTCCCCCACCTCCCTCTGCGGGGCCCACGGTTCTTCATCGGCCTCCATTCGCCCAGGGCCCCAAACGGCTCCTTCCGTCCTTCCTGCCCCCAGGGGCCCCCCGGCCTCCTCCAGGCCCAGCCAGGCCTCTTCGGTTCCTAGCAGCTCAGCCCAGGCCTCTTGGCCGCCGTTGACCTCCACAAAGCCCCCACAGGCCTGGACCTCCTCCGGGGGCTCTGTGGGCTCTGCCCCTCCTCGGCAGTCTTCCTCCTGCAGCCCCTCGGTCAGGGGAAGGGTCTCCCCCTCTTCTGGGCAGGAAGAGCTGTCGGAAGACACGTCTGCTTGGCTTGTCACCGCCTTCAGCAAGCTGGACTCTGGGGGGGCCTCTTGGGGGGTCACCTCCTGGATGGCCGTTTCCACGGCCTCGGTGACCATCTGGCTCAGGAAAGGCCCGTTCAGGCTTCCTTGCTCCGCTGGGGGCTCACGGCTGAGCTGGGTCTCCTCTTCCTCCTCCTCTTCCTCCTCCTCCTCCTCCTTTTCTCCAGGGGCTTTTCCCCCCTCCTCTTCTTCTCCGGCCTCCCTCTCCGCCTCCTGCTGGCTCTCCTCTCCTTGACCCAGGCTCCCCGGGGACCTTCCCAAAGCCTCCACAGAGTTGAAGGCCAGCAGGGGTCGTGGGCAGAAGGCGGCCTGGGCCAGGCCCTCCGCCTGGCTGACCATCACCCTCTGACCACGCTGGGAGGAGGAGTCCAGCCGGAAAGGAGAGGGGTCCTTCGGAAGGGGCAGCAGCCCATTGGTGGCCTGAGAGTGCTGCAGGGAGGCCTTGGCCTTTTGGAACTCCCTGGCCGCTGAGCTCGGGGTCTTGGCCCCCCGGGTGGGCGGCTCGGCTTTGCTCTGGAAGCCCCAAAGCTTAGGGAGCGCGAGAGGGCTGCGGTGGACGTCCTGGCTCCCCGGGCGGGCCTGATCCACCGACAGCCGGACGAGAGTTGATTCGGTTGTCCCATCTGCAAGGAAGAGAAACGGGGGAAGTGAGGAAAGGGGAGATATGTACGCCCCCCCCTCACCTTCCATTAAGCGTCTCAAGACTCATTTATAGAAATGTAGAAGACTGACGGCAGAAAAAGACCTCCTGGTCCATCTCGTCTGCCCTTATACTATTTCCTGTATTTTAGCTTAGGATGGATATATGTTTATCCCAGGCATGTTTAAATTCGGTTACTGTGGATTGACCAACCACGTCTGCTGGAAGTTTGTTCCAAGCATCTTTCCGTCAAATAATATTTCCTCCCATGGCTTCTGATCTTTCCCCCAACTGACCTCAGATTGTGTCCCCTTGTTCTTGGGTTCAGTTTCCTACTGAAAACACTTCCCTCCTGAAGCTTATTTAACCCTTTCACATATTTAAGTGTTTGGATGGTGTCCCCCCTTTTCCCTTCTGTCATCCAGACTAGACAGACGGAGCTCATCAACCCACGTTTTCCTGCCGGAAGCAGAAATTATGAAGCCCCCTCCCCCAATATAGGCCCAGGGAGGCGTTTGACCCAGAGGTTTTCTTCCTGGCTCAGCAAAGCTGGGACTTTCCCTGCTGAGGGCAGCTCCGTAGTGCCAGGAGGGGGCTCAGGCTTCAATGGCTCTCATAGCCCCCCACCCCATGCCTACCTCTCAGCCCCCTGGTCAGCTGGAGGTCACTTGCCGGCAGCTGCAGCCTGGTGCTCTCGGCTTCCAAGAGGGCCCTGCAAGGAAGGCAAAAGGGGATTCTTGAGGGGGGCAGGAGGGGCGGGCGGGAGGGGCTCGGGGGTGGGGGGTTATTTCTGGTGGGTTATTCCTGGCCTCTCGCAGCTGCCTCCGCTCTCGGCCAGGCTTCCCTCCCCCTCCCCTCCCCCGCCCCGCCCAACCCGCCTAAATCAGGAGGAGGAGGGGCGCGCAGGAGCAGGACGGGGGTGACATCATGCGAGTCTGCCGGCCCCCCCCCCCCCCTTTACGGTCAGCGGGGCCATTCTCATGCTAATGCAACAGGGCGCGCGCGCACACAACCACACACCCCGCGCGCCTCCTTTTGTGTGGGCACCGTCTGGGGAAGGGGAGGGGGCGGAGGGGAGTCTGCTTCGGGGCGGGGGAGGGAAGCCGGGCCGCCTGCGAGGAAGGACGAGGGGGCGTCGCGCAGGGGGAAGGGAGCGGGCCGGGGGCTCTCGGGGTGGGGGCGGCGCCCCTCCCTCACCTGTAGGTGGCCACTTCCAGGCTGAGCGACATCTTCAGGTGCATCAGCTGCTGCCGATCCTCCAGCACTTGCGCGATCTGCCCGCGCAGCGACTGCTTCTCCTCCTCCAGCGCCTCCATCGCCATCTGTCCGGCAGAGAAGGAGACACCCCGACCGGGCGGGAGACGGGGTCAGCACATCAGCCGCGGCCCTGGGGAGCTGCCCTCTGCCCCTCCTGGGGGGGAAGGGGAGGGGGCGATGCTGCAGGACGCTCCAGCTGGGACCCCCCCCTTCCCCGCCGGCCACTGCCTGCGAGTGGGTGTGGCGGCCCGAAATAATAAAGAAATCAATCTTTTGTTCCGCTCCAGCCTCGAGTCCCGGCTCAGCCGAAGTTCGCCCCTTTCATTCAGGTTCGATCCAGCCAAGCATTCGTCCAAGTGCCGCTTTCCCCTTGCCGCCCCCTCCTCCCCATTCCAAGACCACCACCAGCCTCTCCAACACACAGGGCGTGGCTCCCCCCTGCCGAGCTCGGAGGCAAAAGAATGCGGAGGGTGTACTTGGGGGGGCGGGGTACGACTGACCCCCCCACATCTCCGGAAGGCTGTGTTCCCCGCCCCTCCCAAGGTTGGAAGGGTAAGAAAAGTTGAACGCAAACTTTCTTTCCTGACTCTTTGGCAGTGGCCCCGCAGTCAAGGGCTGCTTGGAGGGAGGGCTGGGATTGCCATCTGCCCCTCCTGTTTCCAAGACGGGCACCAAAACGAGCCCCCTCCCCGCCCCGAATTAACGGGTCCTTCACATCCAAGCAGCAAGGGGTGTGTGTGGGGGGGGGGGGGGGCGGCCGGCAGAAGACCCACGAGAAGCCTCCTGTGGCCTGCAGGGAGTTTTCTCCGGAGACAGCGACACCTCCCTCTAACTACCGAACCCTGACCTGACCAGCGGTGGCCCCAGCAAGGGGCAGTTGAGGAGGGCAGGGCTGGTGCCCTGCCGGACTCGAGGGGTGGGGCGGGGGGCGAGACCCACCTGCAGCTTCTCGGCGTCGCCCTGCTGCTGCGCCCACTGCTGGGAGAGACCCTCCTCCAGGCTCTTCTTGCGGACCTTGAGGCTGGCCAGCTCCTTGTCCAGCTGTTGCAGCTGCAGCTGGCTCTGCCGGTTGCGTTCGGTGGTCTTCCAGAGGTTCTCCTTGGCTTCGCCCAGGGAGGCCTCCAGCTGCGAGACCTCCGCCTTGTAGGTCTGCACGGCTCCTTTCCAGATGTCGGTGAGCCTCCGGGCGTAGTCCCCCACCTCCACCGGCTGGAAGCAGGCGGCGGGGGCGGCAGGGGCGCGGAAGGGGTCCAGGCTGAGGGAGAAGCCGGCCGCCTCCTGCTCCAGCCTGAGCAGCTCCTCTTGGTGGGCCTCCACCAGCTCCTCCAGCTCCCTCTGCAGCTGCGCGGCCTTCTCCCTCAGCCAGAGGTGGCCCCGCTTCTCCTCCTCCGCCTCCTTCTTGCTGAGCGAGAGGAGCAGCCGGGCCTCCTCCCGGGCCGCCCGCTCCCGCTGGCACCTGCCGCTCACCTGCTGGACCTCCTCGAGGAGGCCGTCCCTGGCCAGCTCGGCCACGCACTTCTCCTGGTGCGCCTGGTCCAGCGTGGCCCGCAGCGCCGCCACCTCCGCCTCGTACTTGGCCCGCCAGGGGGTCTCGGCCAGGCCACCCTTCAGGCCCTGCACCTCGGCCCTCAGCGCCTCGTTCTCCTCCTCCAGGAACTTCACGCGGGCCAGGTAGGCCTCCAGGCGCTTGTTCAGCTCCCACATCTGGAGCGACTCTTCCCCCAGAGAGCGCGAGGGGCCCAGGAAGGTCTCCATCCTCCGGCCAAGGCAGAGCGCGCGCACGAGAGAGAGAGAGAGAGGCCGAGCCTGGCTGCGGAACAAGGGCTGGGCAAGCGCCGCGCGGCTGCTATTCATACGGCGGGGAGGCTCCTGGCCAAGGAGGCTGGGCTTCACACCCCCCCCTCCCCTCCCCTGCCCCTCGCCCGAGAGAAGCCGCATTCCTCGCGAAGGAGCCGGGTGGGAGGAGAGGAGCCCTGGGAATGTCGCCTGGCAGCTGCTCCCCGCCCCCTTGGCGCGCCCCCCCACCCCCCAAGAATGCCAAGAGCCTCCTCGGTCTCTCCCTGGTGGGGAGGGGTCTTTAACTTGCCCCTCTTCTCCCCCTCCTCCCCCCATGCCGCCCCGTCGCCTGCCTCGAAAGCAAACAATGCCCAGGGGAGGGGGGGCAGGGGGAGACTCTAAAACACGGCCCCCCAAACCTGGCAATTTTAAGACCTGTGGACTTCAACTCCCAGAATCCTCTAGCCAGCTCTACTGCTGAAGTCCACAAGTCTTAAAATTGCCAGGTTTCAAGACCTGGGCTCTAGGCAGGGGTTGTTTTTTTTTGGGGGGGGGGGGCGCCTCCCTTCTTCGCCAAATTCACCGATGGCATCATTTTTGGAGGGGGTGCTTTCGTTCTGTGCACCCCACCCACTCTATTGCTTCCCGTCAGAAAGGCCAGTTTTTAGGACAGAGAAAGAGAGAAGGGGCGTTGGGGGGTGGGGTGGGGGGGGGAGAGGGGGTTTCAAAGAGGGTCCGGGCTGGATAGGATCCCGTTGACGAGACGGCGGGGGCCCCTTGGAAGAGTGCAAGGGCGCCCTCTGGTGGACAGAAGAGCCAAGATTGAGCGGGGGGGGGGGCGCTCCAGAATCTCCCCTTTTTCTGCGCCAATCCAGCCCCGGAGACCGTTCTCGCTCTGGGGGCTGGAGAACCGGAGGCCCCACATCCAGAGCGAGTGGAAGAAGTCCCCACGAGTTAATCCCCTGCAGCTTCCCCTCGGAGAATATTCACACATACACGCGTGTGTGTTTTGGGGAAGAGGGCATGAAGACCTTAATTAGCACACAAACAGTAGAGCTGGAGGCAATTTGAGCTTTCAGGAACCGGCAACATTTCTGGGCGTGGATGGAGGTCCCACTAAGGCAGCCCGCCCCAAACTCTCTTTCGGGGGGGGGGTCGCCCAGTCAAGCCCCCTCCCTCTTCTTTTGGAGTGGAGTTTAAAGGAAGCACACACCCAGCAACCTGAATGTACAAACCCTTAAAATATTGATAAATTAGTAACATCATACATCAGACAAACTCCATTTATAGGTTAAAACCAACTACTCCTTTACCAAGAGTTAATAAAACCGAAGGGAAGTTTATTCCATCCACACATTCAAATCAGAGGTCGCATATTATTGATCTGCCACTTGGCCTCCTATTCTTATCTTTATAATCTTCTCTTTCTATCTATACCCTTCTTTTTTCTCCTCCTTTCGATTCTTTTCCTCATTTTGTCTTTCAACATGATGTGTTATTTTCCATTCTCCCTTTTCTTCTGTTAATGTATATATTTAATGAAGATTAAAAAAAAATTAAAAGCAGCACCCACAAACACACAGCCACACGGGCGCTTGTGACTTTCCGAAAGCTTCTTTATTGCGGGCCGGCGGGGATTCCTGCCTCCAGCAGCCGGCCGGGGGTGGGTGGGTCCAGCTGGGGCGCGTCCTCTTCCCTCGGGGCGGCCGGCAGCGCGGGGGGCAGCCAGGGGGCCCCGTCCTCCTCCTCGTCGTCCTCCTCCTCCTCGGGGTCTTCCACCGTGAGCTCCCGCGGGGGCACCTGGATGCCCAACTCCGCCTCCACCCGCCACAGCCGGCTCCGCACTCGGCGCAATTGGCCGCGCAGCGTCTTGATCGAGCGGACGCACTCCTGGCAGCTCCGGTAGTCCCGCTGCCCTGGAAGCGCAAGAGCAGCCTCGGGGCTCCGCCGGCAGCATCCCCGCCCGCCCGCCATCCCGCCCCGTCCCGGGCGCAGGGGGAGGGGTCTTCCCGGGGCGCGGGGCCGGAGCCCGGGACTCACGGTCGTGGAGATGGCTCGCCTGCCGCTCCAGGAAGGTCTCCAGCGCCTGGTGCAGGGCGGGCAGGTGGGGCGGCAGCGGCGGCGGGGCGGGCGGCGGCGGCGGCAGCAGGGAGCAGCCCGAGAGGGAGGAGGCGGCAGCGGCGGCGGAGAGTCCCTGGCGCGCGGAGGCCAAGGCCAGCAGCTCGTACGGAGGCGGCGAGGGGCGGCTGGGGAGAGCGCCTGTCGGGGGGGGGCACACGAGGAGCGTCGGCCGAAGCACGGGGGAGGGCGGGGGGCAGGGGTCGCGAGGGAGGGGCCGCCGCGCGCACCTTCCATTTCCCGGCGCTGCAGGTGGGCCTCGGTGCGGATGAGTCGCCGGCGGCTGCGGCAGATCTGCAGGCTGAGGGCGCGGAGGGCGCGCGGGAAGTCCCGGCAGGTGCGTCGGATCCTCAGCTCTGGAGCGGAGGGAGCAGAGGGGGGCGCTGCCAAGGGCGCACCTGGGCAGGTATGATGCTACCGCACCTGCGGGTCCGCGCACCTGCCCAGGCGGGAGGCGAGCACATCACCGACCCCCGCCTTAGCACCCCCCCCCCCCCCGGGAGGGAGGCGGGGGCGGCGGAGACTCACGGCCGCGGAGGTACTGGCCCTGCAGTGCCTTCAGCACCTCGAGCCGCTCCTGCAGGGCTTCCAGGCTGAGCGCGGGGGCCAGCGCCCTCCCCGCTGGCTGGGCGGCCGGAGGCGGCGGGACGTCGAAGTCGCGGGAGGCCGAGGCGGAGGCCGGGGGAGGCGAGGGCGGCGGCGGAGGCGAAGGCGGCGTCCCGGCTGCGGGGAGGCAGGAGAAGTGCGCCGGTGAGGGAGGGGGAGAAGGACCGCCACCACCCAGGGGGAGGGAGTGGAGGGGGGCAGGCACAGAGGAGCCCCCACTCACCATCTTCTCCGTCGTCCTTCTTCCTGGGGAGGCTCCTGAGAGGACCAAGAAGGGTCAGCGGGCACAGGCAAAGGCCCCCCCCCCAATCCCGCCTCCTCCAGCAGGCCCTTGACCTCTCCATCTCTCTCTCCCCCCCAGGTGCTCAGAAGAGGACACAGAAAGCCCCCTTTTTTGGGGGGGTTGTTGGGAAATCCCTCAGAGGAGCCACCGGATTCCCAGCGCATCCACTCATCCCCCCCACCCAGAGATCGGGCCCAGTTGGGCCCCGAATCTTCCAACCCAGCCCGGGTCAAGGAGCCGAAGGAAGATGCCGCCCACTGCCTCTTTTGGGGCTGGTCCGCTCTGCAGGGAGGGTTGGGGTCTCCCACAGGCCACTCACTCGAGGTTGCGTTCACGGCTGGGCCTGCGGGAAAGGAAGGGGGGAGTGAGGGGGGCATCCCTCTGCTGGGGAGAGGAGGGCAGGGAAAGGGGGCAGCCCAGCCCCACAGGACGGAGCTTAGGGGGGTCTCAGGGAGGGGGTCCCTGCCCCCTCAGTACCTTCCCCCTAAGCAGGACAGCCGGCTTCCCATCCCGCGGCCGAGGGGGCCGGTCTGAGTTGTTGCTGCCACAGAGTCCTGCCATCTCAGGGAGGGGGGGGGCAGATTCCGAGGCTTTGTGAGGTCAGAGCTTCCACCTCCCAGTCCAGGAACCCCCCCCCTCAAAGAACTCAGGCAGGCAGAGAGTATAGAAGAGAGGGACGGACGGAGCCCCAGTTCGAACCCTCCCAAAACACCCTGTGGGGTAGCAGTGAAGTTGGGGAAGTAGCCCCCCCCAATTCAAATACAAGCCAGGGACCCAGTTCTTGGGGGGGGTTAGTGGTATGCGGGCAGCTGGCCTTGATGGCCTCTTGACCTCTTCCAACTCTACGATTTCTGTGCCCCCAGGCCTTTAGCCATAGCACTTAGTCTTATAAACGGCTTCGGTGCTTTCAAAGCCTCCTCTACGCGGTTGACAGAATCCGTCTCTTGACCCCCAACAATCTGGGTCCTCATTTGACCCCCCCCCTTGAAGGACGGAAGGCTGTGTCGACCTTAAGGAAAATGGCAATAGACTTATATACCGCTTCCTAGTGCTTTTCCAGCCCTAAGTGGCTGAGAGTCAGTCTCTTGCCCCCAACCATTGGGGTCATTTCAGCCCCCTTGGAAGGCTGAGTCAACCTGAAGCCTGGTGGGATTCGAACTGCCAAACTGCTGGCAGCCAGGAATCAGCAGAAGTAGCTTGCAGGACTGCAACCACTCTAACCACTGCTCCACTGGGGCTCTTTGCAGGAGCCCCCCCCACCCTCAACTCTGACCCACAACCCCCCCCCCCATTGGTGTGGATGCTGGGAACAAAGCAAGTTGGGGTTGGGCTGCATTCTCCCCCGAGGAAGCCCCCTCCCCACAGGCAAAGCTCTCCCTCCCTCCCACCAGTTGCAATGGCCCATGGCAATAGCCTCCCCCCCCCCCGAAGACCCCAAACACTGTGCAAAGGGCATTGCAACCTCCCCCCCTTTTGACAGAGGGGGGCTGTGGCGGCCCCTGCTGCCCGAAGAGGAAATGACCAGACAGGGCTCTTGTTTATTATGATTATTTTTTTAAAAAGGCATCCAGCTGCGTTTATTCCAAAGTGACCCATCAGTATTTTCCCCTCTAGGTATTAGGACGCGCTCCAGAAGCGATGCACTGGCGAAAACGGGCCGGCCGGGAGAGACGCAGGCGGGCTGGGCAGAGACCGCGTCCCCTGGGCCCCAGAGGTGGAAACGTCGGCTGCCGCTCCCTTCCTGCCCTTTGCCGGACACGGGGAAGAGGGGGGATGCAATCGGGCTGGCGGCACCAGAGGCCGGACGGGGCCGGAGAGCAGAGAGACGGCTACGGGCTGCAGCGGGAGGAGAAGGCAAACTCAGTCCTGCGCTTCTGGCCCCGCCCCCACCTGGCGAGATCCGAGATGCGCCCCCGCCTACCTCTTCTCGTGGTCTCTGCTTTCCTCCTCCTCCTCTTCTTCCTCCTCCTCCTCGTCTTCCTCCTCCTCCTCATCCTCCTGGGCAGCCTTCTCCTTCCTCTCGTCTCCACCGAGCACGTCGATGGGGGGACTGCCGCCCCCGCCGTTCTTCCCCTTGACCCCTGGCTGCAGCACGGCCGGCCTCGGGTTCCCAGCTTCCTGGGGCGCCTCCTGGCCGCCCGCCTTCTCCCCAGCCGCCTCCGCCTGCTCCTCCCGGTCTTTCAGGCGCTTGGGCGAGGGCTCCTGCAAGGGGCCAGAGTGCTCAGTAGGGGCGGCGTGGAGGGAGGGGAGCCCCAGAGGGAGAATCCCGGGACCACCTTCCCGCCAGGGCCTCACCTGCGGGGCCTCCGGGGCCCTCCTCTTGTGGGCAGCCTTCTGGTTCTTCTCGCGGATCTGCTCATCAATCACCAGGTCCCCCTCCTCCTCCTCCTCTTCTTCCTCCTCGGGGCTGCTGCCTTCCGGGCTGCCCTTCCTGCCGGCCTCCGGCGCCTCCTTGGCCTTCCCTTCCTCCAGGGGGCGCTTCTTCTGAGCCGGCTGCCAAAGGAAGCTGCCATCAGAAGGGCCAGCGGGACGCAGGCTGCCTCGGTTTCCCCAGGGGACGTGGGCTCAGCCCTGGCTTCCGTGTTAATGCCCCTCTCTATCAGCCAAGGCCCGTGACCGGGAACCTCTGGCACGTGTGCGAAAGATGGCACACAAAGGCAGATGGGAGGGCAGGCGAGACTCTGCCCTGGGGCAGCCCCAGCTGATTCTCAGCCGTGGGAAAAGCCATTTTGTCTCCCGGAGGCAAAAAAAAAGGGTCCCCCAATGGGCAAACCGGACCCACTTGCTGTTTTTGTCTCTCTGGAGATTCAGGAAGCTTCCCGAAGCCCCGGAGTCGAAAAAAGAGCACAATGGGCACACCGGAAGTGCGTTTTTCCAGACTTCCTGTTTCCCTGTTGTGCTGTTTTTGGCACTCTGGAGATTCAGGAAGCTTCCGTGAACGCTCCAGAGAGCCCACAACAGCACAACAGGCAACAGGAAGTGCGTTTACGGGAGCTTCCGGCTTGTCCTTTTGGGCATTTCCCCCCCCCTACATGTCCACATGTCTGTGTGTGTGGTGTTTGCACATACATTGGGGGGGGGGGAAGGGGTGTAGGCACATGCACAGTACGCAGACACAAACACACTCTGGCCTAGTCCTTGCCCGCCTGCCCCACTTCTTGGCTGCATGGAGTTAAGTGTATTGGAGGGGGGGGGATTTAGGGGGCACAGCTGAGGCAGCCCCCCCTCGTCCCACCCTACCTGGTACCCGGAGGCCTTGATGGTGGGGTTGTTCTCGATCTCCCAGAGTCCCTCGCTGAAGCCTTTCCGCTTGCTGGCTTTGCCAAACTTGGCCTTGCACTCATCGTAGGGAAAGAGGTCCTTGGCCCCCAAGAAGGCCCTGCAGTTGTGGGGGGGGGGAGACTGTCAGACCCGGCTGGCATCGCAAGGGGGCTGGGGGTGCCTCCTAGCCCCTGTGAGAGCAGCAATGCCCCCTCCAGCACCAGAGGCAGTCTACCTCAGCAGGCTGATGAAGGGGGCATCCCCCCTCCCACTGTTGGGGGAATGGGTTCTTCCCCCCCCCCAAGAAGACCCCTCCCCCCAGCATTGCTCACGTTTCATGAGTCCCAAAGAAGAAGACCTGGTATTTATTGGAAGCGGATTTCACGGCTGATTCCGGCATCTCATCAATCTGGGGGGGGGGGGAGAAAAAGGGGGGGGGGTCCTGAACCAGCACTGGGGGAGAGGCCTGGCACCTCTCCCACTCTCTTTAAGTGCCCCCCCCAGGCGCCCCAGGCTGTGGAGAGGCAGAAGGGCCGTGGAGGGGGGGAGAAGCCAGGGAGGAGCGAGGGGGATGGAGACCCCCCCCCAAGGCCCTGAGCTCCCCCCACCCCCACTGGGCAGGCTGTTCAAGAGGCGGAAGGAGCAGCGGGGGGGGGGAGGCACCTGGAGGAGCAACCAGGAAGGAGCCTTCTGCCCAATTCCACACTCAGTTGTGAAGACCCCCCCTCAAAATAAAATAAAATATGCAGCTTGCACAACAGCCACTTCTGCCTTTTCCAGGGGACCCAAACTCAGACCGGGGGATCTGGAAACACGGGAGGCCAATTGTGTGTTCTCTCACTTGCGCCCCCCCCCCCCCAAAGCCCAGGGGATGCCATGTGGGGCGGGGGGGGGGGGAATGAGACATAGGAGGAAGCTCCCCACACACACAAAAGCCCCCCTTGTGTGCTGCAGCCTTGGCTTTTCAATTGCCTGCTCGGTCCCTGAAGCCCCCATCAATTCGGAGAGCCCCCCGGGACAGGGGCAGTCTACCTTTGCCCACTGGCTGCCCACCAGCTCCGGCACGGCCCAGGAGGGGAAATAGCCGCAGACTTTGCCCAAGGGAATGATGGTCCCGGCACTGCAAAGATGGACCAGGGGAGCCCCCACCCCCAAGGACCTGGTGGCTTCTGCTTAGTCACTTGGCTGGTCAGCCCACCCCACCCCCCTTGGGGGACTCCTCTAGGTTTTTGGTTCCCGGCCAGTCAGGCCAGGTCCAAGAGGAAGGCCCCCCCCTCAAGGAAAGGCAGGGAGGGGCTGTGCAAAAGAGGCAGCTGCAGGCCTTTTCCAGAGACGGAGGGGGGCCCCACCGGCCACAAGCAGGAGGCCCAGAGGAGGGGGGGAAGGAGACATTCTCCCCCCCTAAAAAAAGCATTAGGGCATGTTGGGACCCCCCCCATCCAAGAGGATTGCTGTCCCCATCTGAGTTTCTGGAGGATTCAGAATTCTCTGGAAGTTTGCAGAAGTTCCTCTCCTGGTCCCGCGAGATAAGGTGTCTTTGGGGCGGGTGGGGGCTCCTCCCAGCTCAGGGCAAGGGGGGGGGGGAGATTCCTGCCTCGAAGGCTGTGGGCGTTCCCTCCCCCACTCTCTGCCCCCCCCTTTGCCCACCTGCTGGTTGCGGGAACAAAGGTCTCAGGAGGAGGGGCAGGGCCCCCTCCTCAGCTCCAGGCCCACCAACAAACTTTGCACAGGTGCCCCCCCCAAAGGAAACGAAAGGAAGGGGCCATCTGTGTGCCCCCCAAGCAAGAGGTGGGAAACCAGCCCCCCTCCCCCCTCTTCCTCCTTCTCAGCCTCTTGGGGGTCCCAGGCAAACAGGGGAGGGGGTGGAAAGCCCCCCCTTAAGGAGGCTCTTTTATAATCCTTGCAGGGGGGGCACAGAAGCCTCGGCCAAGCCTGCAAGGTGGCTGAGAGGAGCCCCCCCCTAAGCCGCCCAGGAGGAGCTGCAGGGCAGGAGGCCGTCAGGGCCCCTCGGGGATAAAGACCCCCCTCCCCTCCTTCCTTTGTGCTCTGGGGAAGGGCTGGGGGCAGCCTGCCCCCTCCAGGAAACAGCCCCCTCCCCTCCCTCCCAGCCGCCTGGAGGCCCCAGCGACCCCTCCCCAAAGAAACACCCCCCCCCCCCTACTTTGCTGGCTCAGAAAAAACCCCCAACCCGCCAGTGATTCGTCACGGGGGTTGCGGAGACTGTTTAACCCGAGTTTCCCAACCCCGCCAGCCGGGACTCCAACTCCCAGGATTCCTCCGGGCGGCGCTTCCGGGGCCTCCCCCTTTGTTTGGGGGGGGGGCAGGCAAGGCAACTAAACTTCGGGAGGCCTCGTCCCCCCCCAGGCGCCCCGGGCTCTGCTCGCGTGGATCGGCCATTCAGCGGGTTAGGGGGAAAGAAAGAAAGGGCTGCACGAGGGCCACGTTTCTAGTCCTCAGGGTGGGTGGGCGCACAGAGGCCCGGAGGCGGAGGCCGCCATGTGGGTGGGGGGGGGGGGAGGAAGGGAAGTCTCCGGAGGGAGGGGGTTTCCCGCCCCCCCCAGGCCTGGAAGCCCCCCGCCGTCTCCCGGGGGCAGAAGGAGGCTGTCGGCGCGGCCTTACCCGAGCGGGCCAGTGCGGGTAGCCCTTCATCTTGGCGAAGACCAGGTCGCCGGCCTTGTAGTCGCGCGGGCGGCCGGAGCGGGACATGGCGCCCCCACCGGAGAGGCCCCCCCGCACGCACCCCCCCCGCAACAGCCTCCGCCTCTCCCGCCGCCTCCGCCGCGCTTGCAAGGCCCCGCTTCCTCCGCTCGCTCGCCCGCTCGCCTTCCCGCCCACCCAGGACCCTCCCCGTCTGCAGCGAGGCCCGAGGGCGGCGTCGAGGGAGGGAGGGAGGGAGGGGCGGGGCTCTGCTTGGCGACTGTGGCCCCGCCCCTCGCAGAGAGACAGACTGGAGGGGGGGGCGGGCGTCGTGACGGTGGCTTCACTTCGGTCGGGGAAGACTCCCCCCCTAGCCGCGCAAGGGCCGACGGGAGCAGCCCCTCCCGCTCGCGTCCTGGCTTTCCCGGCGGGCCCCGCGCGACACCAGCCAATCGCGGCTCCCCGCGCGGGGACTTATGGGAGCGGTAGTCCCTCTGCTCCCCCTGCTCCCCCCCACGCTGGAGGGCGGAGGAAGACGGTCGGCGGGTGGCGGCGGGCCCGCTCTCTGGCTTCCAGGGCTCCGGGGCCGAGCGAGGAGAGGCGGCTCGGGGGTCTCGCGGCGGCTATGAGGGGAGCCGCGGCCTAGCTGCCCGGAGAAGCCTGGGACTCGCGTAGACGCCGCCGCCGCCGCCATGTCCCTAGTCGCCTACGCCAGCAGCGAGGAGGAGCGGGAGGAAGAGGAGGAAGAGGAAGCAGAGGCGGCGGCGGAGGGGCCGAAGGGCAGCGCGGGGCCGCGGGGGCCCCTCCTGTCCGCCCTGCCGCCCCCCCGCCCCGCCCCGGCCCCCAAGCGGCAGCCCGTGCGGATCCCGGCGCCGCGTCTGCCCGAGGAGGTGAGCGCGGATGCCCCCACCGGCCCCAGACCCCCGCCCGCCCCGTCCGCTTGACCGCCTGACCCCCCGCCTGTCTCTCTCTCTCTCCCGCAGTCGGACTCGGAGGAGGAAGCGGAGGCGGCGGCTCCGGCGCCCAAGAAGCCCGCGCGGCTCGGGGGTCTCTCGGCGCTCCTCCCGCAGCCCCGACGGGGAGCCCCGCAGCCCCGCAGCTCCGACCCGGCCGCGCCGCCCTCCCCGTCGGCCATCAAGGCGGCGGCCAAGAGCGCGGCCCGGCAGGTGGCCCGGCAGGTGGTGGCCCAGGAGGGCGAGGCCCCGGCGCCCCCGACGCCCTTCTGCCCGCTCGGACCCCCCCACGACGCTCCCGCCTTCCCCGACGACCTCCCGCCCGGCACCGAGCCCCACGGCCAGGACGGCGCCGACGCCCCGCTGGACTTCAAGACGGCCCCCGGCGCCCGCCCACCCCCGCCCGGCTGGCCCCCCGCCCCGGACTATGGTGCCCCCTACGCGGTGAGGGGGGGGAAGCGGTGGGGGTGGGAGGAGGGGCTGGGGGGTCCCGGGCGCTGACCGCTCGCTCGCTCTCTCCCCAACCCCCGCAGGGCTACTACCCAGAGAACGACCCGGGCCTGGGTCCGCCCCCCGACGGCTGCCCGGACGCGCCCCCGGCCTCCTTCATGGACGACGAAGCGGTGAGCCTCGCCTGGCCTCTCCCGCCCCGCGGGCCCGCTCCCCCCGCCCGGGGTCTTATTGGGGAGGACCCCCCGGCGGCCGAGACCCTCCCCCGACCGGCGTCTCCCTCTCCCGCCCCGCTCAGTTCAAGCGCCTGCAGGGGAAGCGCAACCGCGGCCGCGAGGAGATCAGCTTCGTGGAGATCCGGGGCGACGACCAGCTGAGCGGAGTCCAGCAGTGGCTCACCAAGTCCCTGACCGAGGAGCAGAGCGTCAAGTCCTTCAGCAAGGTCTGGCGGGGGGAGGGGGCCGAGAGGGGGGGGCTGGAGGGGCGGGGAGGGGGTCTCCTCCACCCAGCCTCCTGAGCCTCCTCCCCCCTCTGTCCCTGCAGAAAAAGGGGGAGCAGCCCACTGGGCAGCAGCGGAGGAAGCACCAGATCACCTACCTGATCCACCAGGTGAGCCCCCTCCCCCCCTCCCTTGACTGGGGGGTGGGGGCCCTTTCTACTGAACCCCCTCCCCACCTTCTCTCTGCCTCCCCCCCCCAGGCAAAAGAGCGTGAGCTGGAGCTGAAGAACAGCTGGGCGGAGAACAAGCTCAGCCGGCGACAGACCCAGGCCAAGTACGGATTCTAGCCCCCCACCCCTCCTCGGGGGTCCTATGCAGAATCCTGTGCCACCAGGCTGGTTGGAGGGGGGAGGAGCAGCCCCCCAAAGAGCAGAGGTGGGGGGGCTCTCGCCCTCTGCATTCAAGAGACGCCTTGATTCCCCTCTGGCAGTTTTTCTTTGGAGCCACCACCAAGCAGGAGGGAGCCTCGTCTGGACTGGGGATGGCTGCCCCACGGGGAGGGGAGGTCTTGCTGACCGCCTATGTCCCTGGCTCTGCCTGGGTCCTTTTTGCTGCCCATGGCAAAGTCTCGGTTTTTGGTGTGTGAATTGAAAACACTCTTGTTTCAGTTGGTGGATTATTCTCTGCCCAGGTTTCAGTTTCAGGGGTTGAAAGTTTCCGCCCCCCCTCCAATGTCTGCCCTCTTGACCGGTCTGTGGCCGCTGAGATTTCTTTATCATAGCGTACGGAGGAGTTTGTTTTCCTTAGCCCCCTCCTTAAAAGGAGCAGTTTCCATTTAATGCCCAGAACAACTGGGGTGGGGGGTGGGGTAGGAGGATGGTGCCTTCCGTGCCCCCCCCACCCCACGCAGACTCTATCCCCCCTTTGCTTCTGGTGGTCTGTCCAGATGGTGGCCCTTTCCTGCCCCCCCCCCCATGTCCATGTTTGCAGCAGAGCATCTGTATTTAGGGGGTGGGGGTCTTTTTTCTAAAAAAAAAAAAAAGAATCTTGGTTTATTTCCCTGGACACTTTAGTATTTAGGAAAAAGTCCCTGTCTCCTATTTTGAATATTTGAAAATAAAACTCATTCAGTAATTAATTGGCTGTTTTTTCTGTTTTGAATTTGTATTGGTGTGGGTGAGGGAAACCTAAAAACATAGAAGACCCCCGGTCCATCTCGTCTGCCCTTTGACTATTTCCTGTATCTATGTGGATCTATGTTTACCCCAGGCATGTTTACATTTGGTTCCTGTGGATTGACCAACCACATCTGTTGGAAGTTTGTTCCAAGCATCTACTGCTCTTTCAGTCCAATAATATTTTCTCCCGTGGCTTCTGATCTTTCCCCCAACTGACCTCAGATTGTGCCCCCTTGTTCTTGGGTTCACTTTCCTATTTAAAACACCTCCCTCCTGGACCTTATTGAACCCTTTAAAACCATTTCATTTAACCCAGAGGCTGAATGGCAAGAGAGGTCCCAGGACACGCCCTGAAAAGGGGGAGAGAGGAGGGGGCTCTGGTGTGGGGAGGGTGGGGGCTCTGCTGTTTGCAGCTGTGCCAAGCAGACAAGGGGGGGGGGGGTTCCTGCTAAGGAAAAGGAGGGGCCCCTTTTGGCTCCAGATGCCCACTGGGGGCTGCTTTCTCTTCCCAGGACAAAACCCCTGAGGGCCCCTCCTCCTCTGTGGGCTGTGTGTGTGTCCCCCCAGGACTCTCGGGGGTGGGGGCAGAGGGAGATCCTGTGGGAGAAAAAAGGGGCTTTAAACTCATCCAGGGTCCAGTTCTGCTCCTGCCCCCAGCGCTCCCACGGGAGAGAGATGGTCAGCACCCCCCAGGGAGGGTCGGGGGTCTCGGCCCCGCTCAGCGGTGGGAGGGGGGCTGAAGGAGCCCCGAGGACCCTCCCCAGCCGGCCTTTGCCAAGTCTGGGCGCCGGCAAGTCGGTTCCCGAAGCCCACGGGCCGCCCTTCCCCTCCTCCTCCGGGGGGGCTCTGGCAGGCAGCGCAAAGGGGCCGAGCCGGGCTGCGGGGGTGGGGGGCGGCTTCCAGCGCAGTCCGGCGAGGAAGCGGCGGCGGGCGCTCCGGATCGCGCTCCCTCCGGTGCTGCGGGCGCGGCGACGCTGGTGGGCAGGCGAGGTTGGTGGTGCTGAAGGGACGGAGCGGGTCGGGCGCGCTGGGCCCCCGGGGGCGGCGGAGGGGGCAGCGCCCACGCCGGGCCAGAGGAGGAACCGAAGACAGGAGCGGTCCTGGGTAGATTTCCTTTAAAAGCCCCTCGCCAAACCGTCCCGGGTCCCAAGAAGTTGGCCCCGCTTCTTTAGTGCCAGGCGGGCGCGGGGAGATCAAATGCACCTGTGCAGGTAGTTTGGGGCAGACCCCCCCCCCCGCTCGTCCCCCGCCGCCGCCTCCCTCTCTCCCTCGGGGTCTCATCCTGGATTTCTGCCCGCGATCCCGCCGCTTCCCGGGCTGAGCTGCGATGACTCAAGTGGGAAGAAATGTGGGCAGGTTTGTTTTCCTTTCTCTGCGCCCACGGAAAGGATCCCACGCAAAAACACCACCTGCCCGTGTGCGGGGGAGGGGGAAGAGGGGGGGGCTTTGGCCGAGGGCCCCCCTCCCGCTTTCCCCCAGAGCGGAGCCCGGTCTCCTTTCCTGCCGGCAGAGATTCCATCCCCCCCCCGCCCGGCCTTGCGAAACGCGCTGGACGAGGACCAAGAATCCAGCGACTGCAACACGTTTGTCCATTTAAGCCGCGGCCCTTCGAACGAGGCCTTTGTTCCCCCCGCTGGGCCGGAGCCCGGGAGCCCCGATCTGCTGGGGCGGGAGGAAGGGGGCGAGGATTCCAGGGCAGTTGGAAAAGGAGGGCAGCCTGACTGGGGGGGCGTCTCTGGGGGCTCCCCCCCGCCCCTCCCGACCGCTGCGACGCTGCCTTGGGACCCCCGAGAGCATCTTGTCGGCTGGCACCTTCTGAGGCCGGAAGGTGGGGCTCCCCCCCTCCCTCGCTCGGCCCTCCCAGCCCCGCTGCCGGAGGAGTAGGGGGGCGACCTCCCAAGGCGTTTGAGCTGAAGCCGGGTCCCCTGGGAGAGAGGGGAGTCAGGACCGGGGAGGGGGCCCGGGTGGAGACCCCCAAGCAGCCCCCGGGGCCCCGCATCGGTCCGGAGAGTTCTGCGCCCCCCCTCCCGCAAAGCTCGGCTGACTCCGGCCCCGGGGGCGAGGGGAAGGGGGGGCGAGAAGGGGAAGCTGCCGCCGAGGCTGCGGAGACGTCCAGGCCCGCAGGAGGCGGCCGTGTGCGGGGCAGGGCGGGGCCCGGGCCGCCCGTCCTCCCAGCCGCCTTTCCTGCCTGCGACCTGCCGGGGAGAGTCTGCTTCCGCGTGGCCGGGACTGGCTGGGAATTGGTGGCCCCCCACACCCCCCTGCTGCCGGGCCTCTGCCGGAGGTCGCGGGATCCAGGCAGCGCCGCCGGGCATGTGGCCGGTCCCCTCGGGGGGCGCCCGGGAAAGGCCGGCTGGGCTGTTGGGGCAGGTGCGCCGCGCGGCTCCGTTGACCCCCCCCTTCGGACTTCCCGCACCAGGCAGCAGCCGAGCGAGCCACTGACCGCCTTCACAGCCGCTGGCCGGAGGGTCCCGCTCGGAGGGGCCGAGGAGGGTGAGGGGCGCAGGGCGGGCGGCTCCGGGCTGGGAAGATGCTCCGCGCGACCCAGATGGGGGGGGGGGCAGCCCTTCTCCTCACCGGGGGGAGGGGGCGTCCTGATGGGCGGGGCCAGGTGGGAGGAGGGTGCAGACCCCCCCTTTGCTCCCAGGAGAGTCCCCCCGCCCTCCACCGCCGGGACTCTGACATGACGCGGTGCGGGGGGGGGGGGCGTTCGACTTCAACACTGCCCCCCGCCCCAATTTGGATCCTGTGGCGGGCGGGAGGGGAGGCCGAAGAGCCGCCTGTTGCTTGCCAGCCTCCCCCCCTCCCTGCCCGCCTCCCGTCCCTCTGCAGCTGATGGCGAGAGATGGCACCGAAGCCTGCCCGGGGACCGCGGGGATCCAGGTAAGGGGGGAACCTGGCTCAGCGCTGCGGCCCCAAAGGGGGCTGGGACATGGGGGGAGGAAGAGGCGCCCCCCCCCACCTTCCCACAACAGAAACGGTCTGGATTCCAAAAGAGATTCTGGAAACTGCGGCTGCCTGTAATATGTGTGTGTGTGTGTGTGAAACGGGGGGGGGGGGTTGGGGGAGGGGGGAAAGTGCTCACAGGTTCCCCTTCAGCAGCCCCCCCTTCTCTCTCCCTGGGAGTCGCCTGCCCCCTGGCCCCCCCCTGGCAGCCCAGCTGTTCCCAGCTGTTCCCCAGCCAGCCCAAATTGTAGCTCAGGTCTGCAGGCAGGGAGGGGGGAAGGGCCTCCTCCAGGTGGGCCCCTTTGCCACTCGGCCGTCCACTTTCCTGCAGCTTCAGGATCTGCCACACAGCCTGGAAGAAGACGACGACGAGGTGTTCCTGGGCACTGAGGCGAGGCCCTGCGCCGGCCAAGCGGATCCCTTCCGCCACTGCAGCGTGGAGGAGATTTATGAACTGCTGGAGAGGCTGGGCAGGTGAGGCCGGACTGCAGGGGTGGAGTCCAGAGAGACCAGCTATGCCTCCTCCTCCTCTTCCTCCCCCACTTCCCCCTCCTCTTCCTTCTCCTCCTCTTCCTCCGCCTCCCCTCCTGCTCCACTACCAAGAAGGCAAGCAGGCCAATGGGTGACCCACCAGGGCCTTGCCGGGGCCCCTCCGTGTGTGGAGTGCCCGACTCCCCCTCCCCCTTTTCTGCTCCCTCGTAGCGGGCACTTCGGGGTGGTGCGCCGTTGCCAGGAGCGGAGCACGGGCGCCTTCTATGCGGCCAAGTCCGTCAAGGTGCGGAAGCGCAAGGGCAGCCGTCTGGGGCTGGAGCGCGAGCAGGTGGAGCGCGAGGTTTGCATCCTCCAGCAGCTGCAGCACCCCAACATCATGCGCCTCTACGACGTCTTCGCCAACCAGGCCGAGATGGTGCTGATCCTGGAGCTGTGAGTGGCCCTCCTCCCCTTCCCCCCCTCAAGGGCCTGAAGCTCCCGGGGGGGCATTTGGGGGGCATGTAGGGGTCCCTCACCCCTTGCCCCTCCACAGCATCCAGGGAGGGGAACTCTTCGACTTCATTGCGGAGAAAGAGCTGCTGTCGGAGGACGAAGCCATCGAGTTCCTGCAGCAGATCCTGCTGGGCTTGGCCTACATGCACACCCTCCGCATCGCGCACTTCGACCTCAAGGTACCTCTGGCTGGGGGGCTGGGGGCGGCCTCTGGAGGCAGAAGCTTATTGTATTGGCAGGATTAATGCACATTTTGCCTATTTGCCAATGACTCTCAAGTGTGCAATAGGGTTGATATTCCTGTAATATGGCAAAGGATTTAGCTTTACTAGATAAGTGGTCAAAGCACTGGAAACTGCAGTTTAATGATTCCAAATGTAAAATGATGCACTTGGGGAAAAGGAATCCTCAATCTGAGTATTGCATTGGCAGTTCTGTGTTAGCAAAAACTTCAGAAGAGAAGGATTGAGGGGTCCTGATTTCTGACAGTCTCCAAATGGGTGGACATTGCGGTCAGTTGGTAGAGAAAGCGAGTCAAATACTTGGCTGCATAGCTAGAGGTATAACAAGTAGGAAGAGGGAGGTTGTGATCCCACTGGTGAGACCTAATTTGGAATAATACTGAGTTCAGTTCTGGAGATCTCTCCTACAAAAAGAGATGGATCAAATGGAACGGGTCCAAAGAGGGGCTGCAAAAATGGTGGAAGGTCTTAAGCATCAAACTAACCAGGAAAGACTTCATGAACTCCATCTATATAGTCTGGAGGACAGAAGGAAAAGGAGGAATATGATCGAAACATTTAAATACGTGAAAGGGTTAAATAAGATTCAGGAGAGAAGTGTTTTTAATAGGAAAGTGAACCCGAGAACAAGGGGGCACAATCTGAGGTCAGTTGGGGGAAAGATCAGAAGCAATGTGAGAAAATATTATTTGACCGAAAGAGGAGTAGATGCTTGGCACAAACTCCCAGCAGACGTGGTTGGTCAATCCACAGTCACTGAATTTAAACACCCTGGGATAAACCTAAATCCATCCTAAGATAAAATACAGGAAATAGTAGAAGGGCAGAGGAGGTGGACCAGGGGGTCCTTTTCTGCTGTCCATCTTCTCTGCTTCTCTCTTTCCGTGGGTCTCCTCTCTCTCTCTCCCCCCCCCTGCAGCCCGAGAACGTCATGCTGCTAGAGAAGGGCTCCCCCAAACCCAAGATCAAGATCATTGATTTTGGGCTGGCGCAGAAGCTGGAGGAAGGGGTGGCCTTCAAAAGCCTCTGCGGGACCCCCCAGTACATCGGTACGACCTTTGGCCCTCGGAAGGGGGAGGCCCCACGTCCCACTTTGGGCCCTTGCTTGGAGGAGGCGAGGGAGGAACACCCTGTCCATGGGCTGGGGAAAGGCAGGGCTGCCCCCCTCCCGGATACACGGGAGGGGGTTTTGGCAGCTGGGGGGGGGAAGCTAAATTTGGCCTCCAACTTCCTCCCCCCGATCTGTTTTTTTTCTCTCCCCAGCTCCTGAAGTGATCAACTACGAGGCCCTGAGCACAGCCACAGACATGTGGTAAGAGGGGGTCAACGAGTGTGTGTGTGTCTTTTGTGGCATCCTGCAGGCCTTGGATAAGCGCTGGGAGGGGGGTAGGAAAGGGGGGGGGGTTTGTCAGGAAGTGGTTGCAGCCATTTTTGCCTCGGAGGCGGCTCAGCTGCAGCTGCAACAAGGAAAGCCTGCGAGCTCCCACCTTTCCTGCAAAGGAGGGAGGGAAGGACTGGGGGGGGGGTCTTTGTTCCACCCCCCCTGTTGACAAGGTCCCCAGGGGACAGCAGTGACCCCTGGCCAAGGAGCGCCTCCACTGTGCCTTCAGTTCTCCCTTTCCTTACTCCTAGGAGCATCGGGGTGGTTACCTACATCTTGTAAGTACTTGGAAGTAACATTTTCTCCTCTTTGGTCCCTTATAACTTTTACACGGTTGTGGTCTTTCCCCGTATTTGTTGTTATCTCCACCTGTTGGAGGTTGTGTTCTCATTCCTGACCTCACCCACCCAGTGCCTGTTCCCCACAATTGATGACTATTCCATCTAGCAGAATGTGCGTTGTTTTGTTTTTGGAGTTTAACTCTTCCACGCGTCCTGTGAGCCTAATTCTTATGTCGTGTAGAAGGCGGTTTTTGGAAGTATCTTGCTTGCTTTTAAAAATTTCCTTTGCTGCTTCAGTCATCTTCTTTAGTAATCTTCCACCCACAATTGCATTCAAGTCTATATTTTTACAATCTACTTCTGTTATCTTTTTGTAAAGACTTTTGTAAAACTCTTCCTGCTTATTATTGCGGGCATATATTATCTTGCAATCAGAAGGGCTTGTTTCTAGTTTACTCCTATCTCTGCCATCAGCAGTTCTTCACCTGGGCATATTTGTTGGGATTTTAGCCATGCTCTGATATTCGGGGTTTTATTCAAAAAGAACGGACCGATTTCATGACGCAATATTTTATGAAAGGAAAAGTAATAACAAATCTCCAGCCAAGTCACAAGAATTTCTACTCAAAGGCCACTTTTATGTCCTGTCTTACAAGCCTTCAATGCGTGGCCACCACCTGCAGCAGGGGCAACATCAATGCGATAAGAGAATTCCTCCCATGTGCTTATCAGCACGTCACCATCTACTGAGTTGATTGCTGTTGTTATTTGATGTTTAAGGTCATCGAGGTTAGTGGGTAGCGGTGGAATATAAATGCGATCTTTTATTATTATTATTATTATTTCAACAATACAACACAGCAAACGAGATCCCCATGCTGGATTTCGTATTTCGTCCCCAGCCAAGCGCTTCCCAAGCACCTAGGATTGCGTGATGTAGCAGCAAATTATGTGGCCTTTTGCAATGGACAGGTGGAGATTTGGTCAATTCCGATGATTTTCAAATGTCCACTGAGATCCTTTGACCCTGCACACAGCGTGCCAAGGACCACTGGGACCACTTTCACTGGCTTGTGCTAGAGTCGTTGCAGCTCGATTTTTAGATATTATTATTATTATTATTATTATTATTATTATTATTATTATTATTACTATATTTGTATGCTGCCCACTCCCAGGGCAGCTTTCAACAATACAGTAACAAAAACAGTATAAACAATTAAATCGCAATGATAACAATATTAAAATCTATTAAAATCTCACTAATGCAATCAGGCCACATCATAGATCGCAATCAAGTCTTATCTAGGCTGGGATTAAAAAAGTGACAATTTGCTTATCCCTGCAAGGAAAAAACCCCACACACAGTGAGGTCTTGGGACCCCCTTTTCTGGAGGACTCGCCATCCCGAGGGGTAAACACAACGGCTGACCGTTGACGGAAGAACGACACGGCCACATCAAAGGGTCCCTGTCCCATTACATGATGATGCTGGAGAACTTGGGCACTAATCACAAAGCACCTGTTTTATGTTGTGTGTGTGTGTTTATATCTTTTTAAAAAATCAATAAAATATTAAATTTTAAAAAATGATGCTGAAGAACCGAAGCAATGCGTCATGAGATGGGTCCCTTCGTTTTGAATCAACCTGCGTAATGCTCTCCCTCTCTTCTGTCCATGCGCTCTCCAATGTTGCCGTGTTGTTTTTTGATGTGTACGTCTTTGCAAGCAGGGATTATGTCCAATTTCAATCTGGGGAGGTTTGCAAATGATTTTTTAAAAGGAAATGGATGGAAATGTCAGGCAGTAGGGAAAGCAAGTAGGATGCTTGGCTGCATAGCTAGAGGTATAACAAGCAGGAAGAGGGAGATTATGATCCCGCTATATAGAATGCTGGTGAGACCACATTTGGAATACTGTGTTCAGTTCTGGAGACCTCACCTACAAAAAGATATTGACAAAATTGAACAGGTCCAAAGACGGGCTACAAGAATGGTGGAAGGTCTTAAGTATAAAACGTATCAGGAAAGACTTAATGAACTCAATCTGTATAGTCTGGAGGACAGAAGGAAAAGGGGGGACATGATCGAAACATTTAAATATATTAAAGGGTTAAATAAGGTCCAGGAGGGAAGTGTTTTTAATAGGAAAGTGAACACAAGAACAAGGGGACACAATCTGAGGTTAGTTGGGGGAAAGATCAAAAGCAACATGAGAAAATATTATTTTACTGAAAGAGTAGTAGATCCTTGGAACAAACTTCCAGCAGACGTGGTAGATAAATCCACAGTAACTGAATTTAAACATGCCTGGGATAAACATATATCCATCCTAAGATAAAATACAGAAAATAGTATAAGGGCAGACTAGATGGACCATGGGGTCTTTTTCTGCCGTCAGACTTCTATGTTTCTATGTTTCTATGAAATGTTTGGGCTCTGACCCCTCAAAAAGGTTCCCTCCCTTCCCTCGATCGCCACTGGGGGGGGGCAGGTTGGGGATTGATCTGCGGTCCAGCGTGGTGGGCTCTGATGCGCCCCCAAATCCTCCCCTCCCCCCAGGCTTAGCGGCATGTCCCCATTCCAGGGGGAGACGGATGAGGAGACCCTCTCCAACGTGGTCTCCGGGAATTACGAGTTCGAGGCCAAGTACTTCAGCCAAACCTCCGAGATGGCCAAGGACTTCATCCAGAAGCTCTTGCTGAAGGAGCCCAGGTAATTCCCCCCCCGCCGTCCCAGGGGCTGCTGACCCCCCCCCCCCGGTCCCTGTAGAATGTGGCCAGAGAAGAAGGGGGGGGGAGAGTGACCGGAGGGGGGAGAATGTCCTTCCTTGGGCAGAAAGGACCAGAAAAATGAAATGGGGGGGGGGGAGATAATGCATAGTGGCAGGATGGCCGCTCCTCCCAAATGGGGTCTCTCCTCCTCCTCCTCCTCTCCTGGCTCCCTTCTGCCCCCCCCCCCCCCCCAAGGAGCCCTGCATGGAAGGAGGAAAATGGGGCTTTGGTCTGTGTCTTAGGGACCGAATGACGGCAGCTGAATGCCTCCTCCACCCTTGGATTAAGGTAAGCCCCCCCCTCAACCCCTTCCCTCCCTCCCTCCCCAAATCTCCTTCATTCCTTCTCTCATCTTTTTCTCCTTTCCTCCCTCTTCTCCCTTCTTCCAATCTCCTTCCCTCAATTCCTCCCTTCTTCCAATCTCCTTCCTTCTCTCTTTTTCTTCCTCCCTCCCTCCTCTCTCCCTTCTTTGCTTTCCTCCACCCTCTTCTCCCCCTCTCTCCCTCCCTCCCTCAATTTATTATTTATTATTTATTTATTATTTAGATTTGTATGCTGCCCCTCTCCAAAGACTCGGGGCGGCTCACAACAAGATAGAACAAATCATAAATAATCCAAATAACTTTAAAATATTTAAAGATTTAAAAGAACCCCCTATACTAACAGACACACACACAAACATACCATGTATAAAATTCCTTCCTTCCTTCCTTTCCTTCCTTCTTTTTCAAATCTTAATTCCTTCTCTCATCTTTTTCTCCCTCCCCTCTTTGCTTCTTTCCTCCCTCTTCTCCCCATCTCCTCCCTCCCTCAATTCCTTCCTTCCTTCCTCCCTTCCTTCTCTTCCTCTTCAAATCTCCTTCATTCATCCTCTCATCTTTTTCTTCCTTCCTCCCTTCTTCAGATCTCCTCCCTTCTCTCTTTTTCTTCCTCCCTCTCTCCCTTCTTTGCTTCCTTCCACCCTCTTCTCCCCATCTCCCCCTCCCTCCCTCAATTCCTTCCTTCCTTCTCTTCCTCTTCAGATCTCCTTCTCTCTTTCTCCCTCCCTCCCTCTCTCCCTTCTTTGCTTTCCTCCACCCTCTTCTCCCCATCTCCCCCTCCCTCCCTCAATTCCTTCCTTCCTTCCTTCTCTTCCTCTTCAGATCTCCTTCCTTCTCTCTTTTTCTCCCTCCCTCCCTCTCTCCCTTCTTTGCTTTCCTCCACCCTCTTCTCCCCATCTCCCCCTCCCTCCCTCAATTCCTTCCTTCCTTCCTTCTCTTCCTCTTCAGATCTCCTCCCTTCTCTCTTTTTCTCCCTCCCTCCCTCTCTTCCTTCTTTGCTTTCCTCCACCCTCTTCTCCCCATCTCCCCCTCCCTCAATTCCTTCCTTCCTTCCCTTCTCTTCCTCTTCAGATCTCCTCCCTTCTCTCTCTTTCTCCCTCCCTCCCTCCTGATTCTCCTCCTCCTTCTTCCCTTCCAGCCGTTGACCCGGAAGCAGGCCACCAACCGGAGCCGCTCCTCCATCAACATGAAAAACTTCCGTAAATTCAACGCTCGGCGGAAGTGGAAGGTGAGGGGGGGGGGCTGCACCCCCCATTGCATCCCAGGCCCCCAGGAGCAGAGGGTCCCGCGTGGCCCGTGCTGGGCGGCCGTGACCGATGGGCAGCGTGGTCACCCTCCGACCTCTCCTCCCTCCCCAGCTCTCCTACCACATGGTCTCGGCCTGTCACCGCCTCTGCCGGCTGGGGCTCCCGTGGCGGCAGCAGCAGCAGAAGGCCACGGAAGAGGAGGCGGCCACGGCCCTGGTGGGTGCAGAGGAGGCCCTGCACTGCCTGGGGGGGTGGGAGGGCCGGCCGCCCCCCTGACCCTCTCGCCTTCCTTGCCCCCCGGCTGCAGCGGGACTGCGAGAGTGACCAGGAGGACCAGCCCAGCACACCGGGGGTCTTGCTCCGCAGGCGCCGAAGCATCTGCTCCTGAACTCAGCACCGGCTCCAGGATGAGGGCAGCCTCTCCGGTCCCTGGGGGGGGAAGGGGTGCATGCAGGAAAGACCCCCGGGGGGAGGGAGGGAGGCAGCACTTGGCTTTTCTGAGTGGCCAGAAACAGGCCGGGGGGGTGTCCTCCTTCCTCTTCAGCATTTCAGAGGCTGCCCCCCCCGTTCCCCACCCCCCAGCATGGCTCCCTTGGCCAGCCTCAAGGGGACGGGGGTCTCTGCTCTCCTTGACTCCTGTGTCTGTAGCTGGGGGGCTTTTCATGCTATGGGGAGGGGCCTCTGGCTGCCCCCCTGTGTTTGGAGGACAGGCCTCCAACATCTGACCAGCAACAGCCGTGACCAAGTGCCTGGCTGACCGTCCTGTTTTCTTTTTTTTAAAAAATACATGTTTGTCAAAAGGGAAAAAAAACACCCTTTGGAGGTGTGTTGTGTGGTTCTTTTGCGTATTGCTCCTTTCAATTCAAAGGGCGAAATGGGGACATTGTGGAGTGTGACTGAGTCAAGGAGGAGGAGCCAAGGAAACCCCCCCAAAGGGTCCTCCTCTTCCTCCTCTTCCTCCTCTTCTTCCTCCACCTCCAACAGACCCAATTCCAGCTGGCTGCAGGGACCAGGGCTGGCCACCAGAGGGCGGCCCACTCCCATGCTGAGAGCTCCTGCCCACTTCCCTCTATGGGACAAAGTGCCCCATTGCTTTAGGCAGCTGACACCCCCCCCCCCAAGCAGGATCCTGCCCAGAAAAGAAAGGAACACCCCCCCAGCTGTGTGTGTGTGGGGGGGGAAGGGTTAAGCCTCAAATTAAAGGGCACAAGCACCCCCCAACACACAACGTCCTGGATTCCTGTGGGCCATTGGACGCCCCACATCCAGGGGGAAAGAACCTCCCAGCCCTCCCCCCTGTCCTGAGCCCCCCCCATGGCCTCTTTTCACACCAAGCCCCCCCCTCCCCGGCTGGGCTGAAAGGCCTTGGCTGTTTTGGCTCACTGAGGATGGGGGTGTCACCTTGGGGGGGGGGCTTTCCTGCCCCCTTTCCCAGGGATCCTCAGGCAGATTGACCCCCCTTCTCCTGCACGGGGCTGGGGGAAGGGCCTGGGCCCATGGCTGCCCCCTCCTTATTGACCAAACACAGAGGGCAGCCCTCGTGGGCCCGAGCCCATCACGCCGGAGTTTTCAGGCTAAATATTTTGAAGGCAACAGGGGGAAAACAGCCCTTGGAACGCCTCCAGAAGGCCAGGCAGGGCCGGTGGGGGGGGGGGGGGGAGGAAAGAGTCCCGGCCCCACCCAGCCTGCTGCCACACCTGGGGCTCCGGTCTGGCCGTGCCTCCATTTCCCCAGCCCTTCCTCCGCGGTGTGACTGGTGGAGGATGCTTGTGGCCGGGGATACGGCCCCCCCGCCTTCCTGCTCCAGACTGGCAGCTGGGCACCCCTCTCGCTTGGGCCCCCCCGGCACCAAAGGAGAGCCCAGGGCCCCTGCAGCCACCTGAGAGGCCGGCCTGGCCCCCACCCCTGCCAAACCCTGTGGGCTGCCCTTTCCTGCCAGCGCTGGGCCGTTTGCGGACTATGGAGAAGAACGGGAGAAGTGGGGGGCCCCTCTGGCCCACTAGGGGGGCCCTGCTCCTCCTCTGCCTGCTGGGGCTCGGCCCTGCACCGGCCTGTCCAGAAAGTAAGTCCCCCCCGGGGTTGAACTGAGGTCAGTCTCTGGCCAGGCTCAGGACTCCAATGTCCACCCCATTTGTGGTGGTGTCCACGCCTTGGCACAGGGCAGGGTGGCTGGGGGGAAGCTGAGCTCAATGGAGCCGGGCTGGGTCAGCCTATGGGGGGGGCATCAACAGGGGGCTCCATCCCCCAGATGCTGGGATTGGAGGGGGCATCTCAAGCCACAGGGAGCGGTGATTGTGGTTGAGAGTTTAGCCCCTTGTGTGAATTTTGGGAGAGGAAGACAACTCTGGGCAGCAGCTGAACGAAAAGGGCCCGTTGGAGGGATGGGCACTGGGGCTCCCCTGAGAGGAAGGGGGGGGGGTCTCATAAAGGAAGAAAAAGCAGCCCCCCCACAGACCCTGGTTGCCTATGTCCACTTTACAAGCCTCCGTGTCAAGTGTTTGTTTGTAGAGCTTTTTTTGCCAGAGGCGGCTGAGGGTCAGCGCTGGGCTCCCCCTGCTGAGGATGTCCGGGGGGGGGGGGGTAGAAGGGGGTGAGCCCACTGTCTGGATGAGTTGGCATCTGATGGGAGGGGGCAGTGGGGGGGCAAACTCTGCAAATGGAGAGCGGTTCTTCTGCTGTCAAGTTTGCTCAATCCACAGAGGGAGAAACTCTTCTTTGAATGGGGGGGGGGCAGCAACCTTCTTCCTGCTCCAGGGGTCTGCAGGGGGAAAGAAGGTGAGTCCCCAACCCAGAAGGCCCCCCTGGCCCCCCTGCAGCCTCTCCCCCCTCTCTGCAAGGGGTCCAGGGGTGCCCAGCATGGGGTGGGGGGCAGATACATGGCTGAGCCACCCTTCCCTGTTCCAAGCTGCAGTTCTGGAAGGGGGGGCAGGGAGAGGAAACGGGGGGGGGGGCCTCTCGCTCCTTAGTTCAGGGGTCTCCAACCTGGGCAACTTTGGTAGACTCCAAACCCCCAAAATCCCAGAGCCAGCTTTGCATTCTGGGAGTCGAAAGTCCGTAAGTCTTAAAGTTGCCAAGGTTGGAGACCCCCCCCCTCTGGAGAGGCAGGAGAGAAATGGACCAGAGCTGGAGACCCCTTTCTTCCCCCCTCCCTGAGAGTCCATCCTGGGCTCCCCCCCCCCACATACACACTTCCTGTCCTCTGTCCTCTTGTGGGATTTATAGGCACCAAAGACTCTTTCTAGGTGTTGTCAACCAAAACACCTTGGCCAGTGTCCCCCCCACCCAAGACAGGACCGGCTCACCCCACCCTCAAAATAAACCGTATCGAGGCTCCTCGCTGGAATTGGGAGGGGGCCCGATTTCTGAAACTGGCAGGGTCACCAGGGGGGCCACTAACTCAACTCTTCCATCAATTAGCAAACCATTAATTTGCAGCATCTGCTAAATCCGAGACTTCCTGCCAATTTCTGCAGATTTTAAAAGGAAAAGGCTGCTGTTGTTTTTAAAAAGAGCAGAGAATGGAGTGGAGCATCAGGTGGGGGGGTGTTGTGTCCCTCCTTCCTGCCCCCAAAGAGAAAAGGGAGGGGGAGAAGGAAAGGAGCATCAGGAGAGGACAAAACCCCCTCCCCAAGACCAAGGAGAAGACCTCACCTACAAAAAGAGATGGATCAAATGGAACGGGTCCAAAGACGGGCTACAAAAATGGTGGAAGGTCTTAAGCAGAAAACTGACCAGGAAAGACTTCATGGACTCCATCTGTAGAGTCTGGAGGACAGAAGGAAAAGGGGGGACAGGATCGAAATATGTCAAAGGGTTAAATAAGGTTCAGGAGGGAAGTGTTTTTAATAGGGAAGTGAACCCAAGGACAAGGGGGCACAATCTGAGGTCAGTTGGGGGGAAAGATCAGAAGCAATGTGAGAAAATATTATTTGACTTAGAGTAGTAGAGGCTTGGAACAAACTCCCAGCAGACGTGGTCGGTCAATCCACAGTCACTGAATGTAAACCTGCCTGGGATAAACATAATATCCATCCTAAGATAAAATACTGTACAGGAAATAGGATAAGGGCAGGGGGTCCTTTTTCTGCCGTCCATCTTCTGTGTTTCTATGTTGGGCCAAATTCAGTCCTGGTTTCTTCTACATCTCGGCTTCTTCCCTCTGGCTGACCTGTATTGATTCTCCTGGGTATTTTCAGGCAAGGTTCCATAGACCTGGGAAGACTGGGGTGTCAACCGGAGCACCTGTGGGGCTGTTTTCCCACCCTCCTCTTCCTCTTCCTCTTCAGAGCCTCTTGAAACACAAAGGAGGGAGCAGGGAGCCCCACCTGTTTAAACAGTAGCTGAGCCCAGCCGCCCTCTGGCTGCAGAAGGTGCTTCCCGGGGTGGGGGGGGGGGCAGAAGCAGGGGGGGGAGGTTAGTTGGGCACCAGCTCCGTTCCTGTTCAGCTCCTCTCCCTCTCCCTCCCTCCCTCCCTCTCTGTCTCTCTCTCTCCCTCCCTCTCATAGAAACATAGAAGATGGACGGCAGAAAAAGACCTCATGGTCCATCTAGTCTGCCCTTATACTATTTCCTGTATATTTTATCTTAGGATGGATATATGTTTATCCCAGGCATGTTTACATTCAGTGACTGTGGATTTACCAACCACGTCTGCTGGAAGTTTGTTCCAAGCATCTACAACTCTTTCTGTCAAATAACATTTTTTCACGTTACTTCTAATCTTTTCCTCATCCTAAGGCATTGCACAGAGACCAAATCTCTCCCCTGCATTTTCGCCCGGGGAAGGTGGGGGGATCAGGGGGAGGCGGGTGGGCGAGGCGCAAAGTCCCCTAACTCTGCGCTTGCCTCCTCCACCCTCCCCTCCGCGCAGTCTGCGAGAGCATGGACATCCGCGTGGATCCGGCGCAGCTGCGCCGCCTGGAGAACTGCTCGGTGATCGAGGGCAGCCTGCAGATCCTGCTGATGTTCACGGCGGGCGGCGAGGACTTCCGCGCGTTGGCCTTCCCGCGCCTGGTGCTCATCACCGAGTACCTGCTGCTCTTCCGCGTCTACGGGCTGGAGAGCCTGCGCGAGCTCTTCCCGGCCCTGGCGGTCATCCGCGGCGCCAGCCTCTTCTTCAGCTACGCCCTGGTCATCTTCGAGATGCCCCACCTGCGCGACCTCGGCCTGCGTAGCCTGACCAACGTGCTCAACGGCTCCGTCCGGATCGAGCGCAACCAGGAGCTCTGCCACATCGCCACCGTCGACTGGGCGCTGCTGCAGACGCCCCCCGCGCGCGACCACAACATCATCCTGCACAACAAGCCGGCCGAGGAGTGCGCTGACCTCTGCCCGGGCATCCTGGGCGGGCAGGAGCGGCGCTGCGTGCGGACCCCCGCCGGCCCGGACGGCGCCCTCGAGGACCGCTGCTGGACCTCCAGCAACTGCCAGAAAGGTGCGTGCGCCGCTGCGCCCGTGATCCATCCTCCAGTGCTGGAAGGAGCAGGGCCCCCGCTGAGTGGCTCCCGAGGGGGAAACTCCGAGCGCAGCTGGAAAGGGGGAAGGGCGCAAAAGAGAAGGGCGAGGCGCGCAGCGTGTCTCTTGGATGCGCCTCCGTCCGCTAGCTGCGCCCCCCTTGCCGCGTCTCTCTCCTTTTCTCTCTCTCCCTCCCTCCACCTCTCTCTCTCTCGGTCTCTCTTTCTCCTTCCATCTCTCTTTCTTCTTCTTTTCTCTGCCTCTGTCTCTCTCTCTTTTGTTTCTGTTTCTCTCTTTCTTTCTCCTTCCATCTCTCTCTCTCTCTTCTTCTTCTTTTCTCTTCTCTGTTTTTTTCTCCCCCCTCCCTCGGTCTCTCTCTCTGTTTCTTTCCCCCTCTCTGCATCTCTCCATCTCTCTCTCTCTCTCCCTCCCCCCCTCTCTCGTAAAAGGCTGTCAGTCTCCCCAGAGCCCGTTTGCTGTAAATAGCAGGGCTGCTAATGCAAACAGACAGGCCGAGGCTCCTGGAAGAGGCGGGGGGGGGGGGGAGTTGGCTGCTTGCCTGCCTGGGCGCATCTCCGGAGGGTGGGGGGTGAGGAGGCCACGGGGTTGTCTTTGGAAGGGCAGAATTGCCAGCCCCCCCCCCAAGACTTTGGCCCAAGCAGTCAACGTTGATCTCATTAGCCCCGATAGGGGTCTGCAGGACATTCCAGCTGTGGGGCAGACCCCAAGGAGAGGCCCCAGAAGAGGCAGAAAAGCAGCCCCTCTCGCCCCCCCCCCCTGAAAGGAGAAGGGTGCCCCCCCCCAAGGTTGAAGGAGCCTTTTTGCAGGGCTCAGTTCTGGCTTGAAGCTTGTTTTAGATGTTCCCTTGTCTTGCTCTGGATTGATCGATTTGACCGTTGGAATAATAATACTGGGTCCAGTTCTGGAGACCTCACCCACAAAAAGGGATGGATCCAATTGAGTCCAAAGACGGGCGACATAAATGGTGGAACGTGTCAATCATAAAACGTATCAGGAAAGACTTCATGAACTCCATCTGTAGAAGGGAAAGGGGGGGGGGACACGATCAAAACATTTAAATACGTTAAAGGGTTCAATAAGGTTCAGGACAGGAGGGAAGTGTTTTTAATAGGAAAGTGAACCCAAGAACAAGGTGGCACAATCTGAGGTCAGAAGCAACGTAAGAAAATATTATTTGACTTGAAAGAGTAGTAAATGCTTGGAACAAACTTCCAGCAGACGTCAGTTGGTCAATCCACAGTGACTGAATTTAAACCTGCCTGGGATAAACCTAGATCCATCCTGAGATAAAATATACAGGAAATAGTAGAAGGGCAGACTAGATGGACCAGGAGGTCTCTTTCTGCCGTCCATCTTCTGTGTTTCCTTGTCTTGCTCTGGATTTATAAATCTGACCATTGGAAAGCAACCAGGAGCTCAGATTCCAGAGCTGTGGCATTGCCCCTCCCCCTTCTCCTTGTTCCTGCTTTGGGGTTCATGGCCACTTCCTTCTGCCAAGAGGACCAGGAGCCTGGAAGGGGCCACACCAGAAGGGCCCTGCCATGTCTCAAGGCCCTGCTGGGGCCCCAAAGTGATCCTTGGCCTCCCAATCTGAGCAAGGCAGGAATAAGGTCAGGTGTTTGGCAAGCAAGGGACATCGGCTGCCTTCTTGTTGCCTAAACAGCCGCTCTTAAAACCTGGAAGCGGCCAAATCAACGAGGGAGAAGCGCAGAGCTCGGTTAGGCCAAATAAAAAAGAATTGTGTTTTGTAAATAAAAAGGATACACATTTTGACACAGATCTTGGCTGGGCCGAGCCAGGCAGAGAGACCCACAACATCAGCCGCTTTCAAGGGGGGAGGGGGCTGAGGTTGTCAGTGAGGCAGAGGGCCAGTTCAGGGATAACCCTCCACCCCTCAAAAAAAGTGGGTTTGTATCACCATCATCACCATCATCATCATTATTATTATCAATACAACACAGCAAAGGAGATCACTATGCTGGATTTCGTATTTCATCCCCAGTCGGGCGCTTCCCAAGCACTATTATCATTATTATTATTATTATTATTATTATTATTATTATTATTATTATCATCAATACAACACAGCAAATGAGATCACTATGCTGGATTTTGTATTTCATCCCCAGTTGGGCGCTTCCCAAGCACTATTATCATTATCATTATTATTATTATTATTATTATTATTATTATTATTATTATTATCATCAATACAACACAGCAAATGAGATCACTATGCTGGATTTTGTATTTCATCCCCAGTCGGGCGCTTCCCAAGCACTATTATCATTATTATTATTATTATTATTATTATTATTATTATTATCATCAATACAACACAGCAAATGAGATCACTATGCTGGATTTTGTATTTCATCCCCAGTTGGGCGCTTCCCAAGCACTATTATCATTATCATTATTATTATTATTATTATTATTATTATTATTATTATTATTATTATTATCATTATCATTATCATTATCATTATCATTATCATTATCATTATCATTATTATCATTATCATTATTATTATTATTATTATTATCATCATCAATACAACACAGCAAATGAGATCACTATGCTGGATTTCGTATTTCATCCCCAGTCAGGCGCTTCCCAAGCACTATTATCATTATTATTATTATTATTATTATTATTATTATTATTATTATTATTAATATTATTAATATTATTATTATCATTATTATCATTATTATCATTATTATCATCATTATTATTATTATTATTATTATTATTATTATCATCATCATCAATACAACACAGCAAATGAGATCACTATGCTGGATTTCATATTTCATCACCAGTCGGGCGCTTCCCAAGCACCTAGGACTGTGTGATGTAGGGGCGAATTATGTTTGCCGATCCCAGTCAAGTGGCCTTTTGCAATTGACAGATGGAGATTTTGTCAATTCTGATGGTTTTCAAATGTCCAATGAGACCCTTTGGCCCTGCGCCCAGCGTCTCAAGGACCATTGGGACCACTTTCACTGGCCTATGCCAGATAATAATAATAATAATAATAATAATAATAATAATAATAATAATATGATTTTTATTGATTATATAAAGTTAAAAAGAAAGAAAAAGGAAAGGGAAACAACAGCCAAAGCCCCCCCACCCTCCCCTCTCGCCCGCCCTGCAGTGTGTCCGTGCAAAGTTGGAGGGGCCGCTTGCACCAGCCGGGACGAGTGTTGCCACCCGGAGTGCCTGGGGGGCTGCAGCCGTCCTGGGGACCCCGGGGCCTGTGTGGCCTGCCACCACTTCTACTTCAACGGCCGCTGCCTGGCCTCCTGCCCGGACCTCACCTACGAGTACGAGCAGTGGCGCTGCGTGACGGCCGAACACTGCGGCAGCCTCCGCAAGGTCTCCGAAAACCTCCGGGACTCCTCCAGGTTCGTCATCCACCAGCGGCAGTGCCTGGCCGAGTGTCCCCCGGGATACCGGAGGAACGAGAGCAGGTGAGGAGGAGCGGCCCCGGTGACCCTTCGCCCTGACCGGCTCGGCTCTTTGGCCGGCCACGGCTTCCGACATGTTTGCAGAGACCCAATCTGACATTGGGGGGGGGGTGTCATTCGATTCTCCCTCCCCACCGGCCGATGAATGTATAGGGAGTTTGATGATTCGATGGTTGTGTATGTATTTTAGCTGGATTTTAGTTGTAACTTTGAATTTTAATTACTGTATTTTCCGGTGTACAAGACGGACTTTTTTCCTCCCTAAAAGAGGGGGATAATTAGGGTGGGGTCTTATTCTCCGAATGCAGCTTTCTTTCAGCCCCTCCCCCTCCTTCCTTCGTCCAGCCTGGTCTGCCATGAGTGCCAGGGCCTCTGCCCCAAGGAGTGCAAAGTGGGCACCAAGACCATCGATTCCGCCCGGGCAGCCCTGGACTTGGCCGGATGCACCCTCATTGAGGGCAACCTGATTGTCAACATCCGCCAGGGCGGTGAGTGTCCCCCCTTCACTCCCGCGCAGGAGCCGTCGATTCCCACCAGGGTGGAATCCGGCTGGTCCCGGAGAACCCGTAGCGGAAACCTTTGAGCTGCCTGAGAAACGGCAGATAGCGCCTCTGGCCCCGCCCCCACCAATTCTCCGCCTCCAGAAAGTCACAGCTGATTGGGAGCATAGGGAGGGTGTGGCCCACCAAGCCACGCCCATAGAACCGGTAGCCCCAAAAAGTTTAAATGTCACCCCTGCTCCCTCCCCCACCCACGTGGGGCTACGTCCTGCTCAGCCGCCAGCGGTGGAATCTACTTACCCTCCACACCGGTTCGGGAGTGCGTGATTTGTGTGCGCCTGCTCGCTTTGCTATCACACACGCCACCATCACGCGTGCTCCTTCACCCTCTGCGCATGTGCAGAAGGCTTTGTGGTTTGAAAAAGACAACGGTGGTGCCTGGGCAGGTGAGAGGAGCCTGGTGCTGACGTCGCTACCGGTTCTCCAAACCACCAGCGGCTGCTGCTACCGGTATGCCCGAACTGGTAGTGTTTCGCCCCTGGTTCCAGCCCAGCTGACTCCTGTCTCTCTCCTCCTTTCCCTCCTGGGCAGAGAACCTGGCCTCCACGTTGCAGAGCAGCCTGGGCCTGATCGAGACCATCACGGGGTTCCTGAAGATCAGACACTCCTTCGCCCTCATCTCCCTGAGCTTCTTCCGGAACCTCAAACTGATCCGCGGAGACTCCATGGTGGACGGGTGAGCAAGCGGGAACCAAAGGAGACCAGAAACACGCCCGCTAGACGGAGGATGGGGACCAGCCCTCTGACTAGCTGCTAACTGGCCTTCGCAGCTTCAGGCTATTTGCTGGTCTCCTGTACTCGGTGGTGACTAGCCCCTGCTGACTGGCCTTCACAGCTTCGGGCTATTTGCTGGCCTTCTGTACTTGGTGGTGACTAGCCCCTGCTGACTGGCCTTCACAGCTTCGGGCTATTTGCTGGCCTTCTGTACTCCGTGGAGGGCCAAGGGCCAGGCACGGTTGGGGGACCTGGAGGGGTGGGCCGTGGGCAGAGGCTGGCCTGAGTGCCTGATCCTGCGAGCCGGGCCCTGATCCCCTCCTCCACCCTTGGCTCCGCCCTCAGGAACTACACCCTCTACGTGCTGGACAACCAGAACTTGCAGCAGCTGTGGGACTGGACCCAGCACCGGCTGTCCATCCCGGTGGGGAAAATGTATTTCGCCTTCAACCCCAAGCTGTGTCTCTCGGAGATCTTTCGGATGGAGGAGGTGACGGGGACGAAGGGCCGGCAGAACAAGGCAGAGATCAACCCCCGGACCAACGGGGACCAGGCCTCTTGTGAGTTGGGGGGGGGAGAGGAGGGAAGGAAAGGGGGCGATGATGCACATGTTGAACAGCCCCACCCTCAAGGGGAGACAACTTTTCTGCAGCCAGTCCACTCACAATCTCGGTTGTTCATTTCTTTCAGCCAAACTAATAATTCTTATATCCATATGACCCCAGGGGAAGAGCCTTCTCTGTGGCGGCCTCGGCCCTCTGGAATCAGCTCCCTCCAGAGATTTGCACTGCCCCCACCCTCCTCCCCTTTTGCAAAAGCCTCAAAACTCATTTATGTTGCCAAGCATGGGGCAATTAGATGAAGCCCCTTTCCCCTGTTTACGAGATGTAATGTGTGGTTGTGAATGAATCGGCTGACTGATTTTAATATATGTGGGATTTTAGTAGTAATTTTTAAAATTAATTAGATTTGTGGTTGTGTTGTTTTGTATCCTGTGAGCTGCCCCGAGCCTTCAGAGAAAGGCGGAATAAAAAATCTAATAAATAATTATAAATAATAATCATAATTTTCTTTCGGGCGACAGCGAAATCTCCCTGCCGTTTCTTCCCGTGGTCCGTTCACTAAGCGTCTCCCCCAAAGCCTGGCTTGGCTCTGTCCAGGCTCCCTCCTGCCCCGCCAGCCCCTGCTCCTTTTCCAGCCCCCCCCTTGAGTGCCTCCCTCCCCCCCTCCAGGCAAGACCCAGACGCTCCGCTTTGTGTCCAACACCACCGAGTCAGACCGCATTGTCCTCAAGTGGGAGCGCTACCAGTCGCCCGAGTCCCCGGACCTCCTCAGCTTCATCGTCTACTACAAGGAATCGTAGGTGTCGGGGAGGGGGGATGCTCCCAGTGGGGGAGGGTCGGGGCCTTGCCCCCTCCACCTCGATTGAAGTGGTCCCGGCCGCCCCTGAGCTGGACGTCCTCGCCCCACAGCCCCGTCCAGGACGCGAGCGAGTATGTCGGCCAGGACACCTGTGGGGCCAACAGCTGGAACCTGGTGGACGTGGACCTTCCCCTCAGCCATGACCAGGAGCCGGGGGTTGCCCTGAAGAACCTCAAGCCCTGGACGCAGTACGCCGTAGCTGTTCGGGCTGTCAGCCTCACCACCGCCGAGGAGAGGCGCAACTTTGGGGCCCAGAGCGAGGTGGTCTACGTCCGGACCCGGCCTGCAGGTGAGGGGCTGTGAGCGCCGAGGAAAGACACCCTCTCCTTCAATTCCGGCCCCCAATCGTCAAGCCGCCTCCTCTGGCAGCTGGACAGGAGGGCGCGTTTCGGTGGGGGAAAGGGCCCTGAGTGCCTTTTTCCAGTACCGTCGTTGAATGAGCTCTTTTAAGTCGAGGACGTCCCGGTGTTGTGAATGCTCCTCGTCCACCTTGGGTCATGTCAGATTCGGAGGAGGATCAGCCCGGCCCCTCTGGAGACCCTGGGCCGTGTGTGTGTGTTGCCAGGTGAAGCAGAGAATGAGAGTGAGGGAGAAAGTGACCCAGTGAGCCTGAGGAACCACTAGAGGGGGCTGGTGCGACAAGTGGATGAGCAGTCCCAGTCAGAAGAGGAGGAAGACATGAGAGTGGACAGCCAGTGGATAGACCCTCGCTATAGGAGACTGTTGAGAAGGCGAGAGGAGTTGCAGAGTAAAAGGTGTTAGCATACAGCCTTAGCCTCTTTGAAGTGTGACGTCACTTCCACGCAGTATAAAGGCAAGGGATTGTGGGGAATGGGGTGTGGAGATTCAACGTTGTTCAATGGAGGAGAAGTGAGGCTGGGAGGTGTGATTGAAGAAGGCTTAAAAAATCATGATTTCTGCTTCAACAAAAGACATTGTTGGATGCCTTGGTGGGAGGCTTTCGTTGAGCAAACGCAGGTGCTTGATGAAAGCTTCCCAGCACAGCATCCAACAATCAATCACGCCTCCCAGCCTCACGTCTCCTCCATTGAACAACGTTGAATCTCCACACCCCATTCCCCACAATCCCCTTGCCTTTATACTTTATCTTTATACTTTATCGAAGGAATGGAGATGAGGCCGAGTTTTTGCCTCTAAAGAGAAAGATAAACCTGCATTTCATTATGTGTTAAAATAAAGAGCTGGGTTTTTATCATAAAACACGTGATTTCTGAGCCGGGGGTTTGCTCCGGGGGCCGTGCCTGGAACCCCCACCCCACCACCCACACACCCCTCCTCCCTGCTCTCCGACCTGCAGTGCCCACGGTGCCCAGGGACGTCATCTCCATGTCCAACTCTTCCTCCCACCTGATTGTCCGGTGGAAGCCGCCCTCCCAGCCCAATGGCAACCTCAGCTACTACCTGGTGCTGTGGCAGCAGTTGGCCGAGGACTCGGAGCTCTTCGGCAACGACTACTGCCACAAAGGTGAGTGCTGGCCCCCCTCTGCCCCCCCGGGACCCCCTCCGGCCTCCCACTCACGGCCTGCCTCCCCCTGCCTGCCCAGGGCTCCGCCTGCCCACCAGCAGCGCAGACACCCGGTTCGACACCGGCGAGAGGGAGGAAGGCGAAGACGCCTCGGACCAGCAGTGTTGCCCCTGCCACAGCCCCATGGGGCACAGCCAGCCCAGCGTGGACCCCGTGTCTTTCCAGAAGAAGTTTGAGAACTTCCTCCACAACTCCATCATGCTGCCCAGGTGGGTCACCCGGAGTGGCAGAGGCCCTGCTTGGGGGGGGAGGGGGCTAAGAAGGGGGGGGCCAGGAACCGCCTGCCCCACTCATAGAAACACAGAAGATGGACGGCAGAAAAAGACCCCCTGGTCCATCTCCTCTGCCCTTCTACTATTTCCTGTATATTTTTATCTTAGGATGGATCTGTGTTTATCCCAGGCAGGTTTCAATTCAGTGACTCTGGATTGACCAACCACGTCTGCTGGAAGTTTGTTCCAAGCGTCTACAACTCTTTCCGTCAAATCATATTTTCTCACATTGCTTCCAATCTTTCCCCCAACTGACCTCAGATTGTGGCCCCTTGTTCTTGGGTTGACTTTTCCATTAAAAACACTTCCCTCCTGAACATTACTTAACCCTTTAACATATTTAAATGCTTCAATCGTGTCCCCCCTTTCCCGTCGGTCCTCCATACAGATTGAGTTCATGAAGTCTTTCCTGGTAGGTTTTATGCTTAAGACCTTCCACCATTCTTGTAGCCTGTCTTTGGACCCGTTCAATTTTGTCAATATCTTTTTATAGGTGAGGTCTCCAGAACTGAACACAGTATTATTCCAAATGTGGTCTCAACAGCGCTCTATATAAGGGGATCACAATCTCCCTCTTCCTGCTTGTTATATTTCTAACATCCTACTTGCTTTCCTACCGCCTGACCACACAATTCATCCATTTGGAGACTGTCCAAAATCACTACCCCTGAATCCTTCTCTTCTGAAGTTTTGGCTAACACAGAACTGCCAATGCAATACTCAGATTGAAGATTCCTTTTCCCCAAGTGCATCATTCTTCATTTGGAAAACCTTCAACTGCAGTTTCCATCGCTTTGACCGCTGTGTCCCACTCTTTCTCCAGGCCCCCTTGGAAAGTCACCTCCATCAACAAGATCTCCTCTTACCGGTGAGCCCATCTTCCTCGTCACCAAAAGGGGTTTTGCCCCTCGGTGGGCTCCTGTTGAGCCTGCAGTTTGCTTTGGGGGGGTGGGAAGTAGCGGGCTGCCCGCTGACCCTTCTTTCCCGCCTGCCCCAGGACCCCCAAGAGGCGCAGAGACACCTTTTCCCTGGCCGTGGGGAGCCAGGCCAATGCCAACGCCTCCTGGCCTGTCCCGGGGAGCCCTGGCGACACAGCTGTGGCCCACCTGCCTGAGCCGGACTCTAAGACCGAGAAGGACTTCCGCCTCTTTGAGGATAAAGTCGTCCGGGACCGGACGGTCATCTCCAACCTGCGCCACTTCACCGAGTACCGGATCGACATTCATGCCTGCAACCACGCGGCCCAGACGGTGGGTTGCAGCGCTGCGGCCTTCGTCTTTGCCCGGACGATGCCGGACGGTGAGCCCGAATGCCCCCACCCTTTGCTTGCTACACCCGCTAACTCCTAAATGGCTGCCTTGTTTTCCTGGAAATTATAATCCACCTCTGGCAAATTCATTTCATTTTTTTTAAAAAAAAAATTGTACTTGTATTGTAGTATGTTTAACATAATATAAGTATAAAGCAGAGATAGAAAAGATAAAAAGACATTTGGACAGGAACAGTAGGCACAAAGGTGCACTTATGCACGCCCTTGCTGACCCCTTAAAAAAGGGGAGAGGTCTATTGGTAGATAGTGTAAGGTTGAAGGTTTTGGGGTTGAGGAAGAAACAACAGAGTCCGGGAGTGAATTCCAGGCGTTGACCCATCTATTGCTGAAATCGTATTTTCTGCGGTCTAGTTTGGAGCAATTTACATTTAGTTTGTATCTATGGTGTGCTCTTGTGTTGTTGTTGTTGTTAAGGGTGAAGTAGTCACCAACAGGGAGTACATTGTGATGTATGATTTTATGAACCACAGTTAAATCAGTTTGGAGTAAATTTTCCAAACGTAGTAACTGAAGTCT